>NW_009951785.1:0-25059 GCF_000747805.2 Chaetura pelagica | reverse complement strand
TTTGCAGGGGCTGGGTTTGGGTTTTTCCCTCAGGGCTTCACGCTTTTCCCCGCCTGCCTGGGGGCTGAGCAGCCCCTGCCTCCCCTGCCCCTGCTGGAGCTGCTGCTCCGGGGGTGCCCTGGCCTTGTCTCCTCCATCCTCCATGCACAGGCCTCAGGGGGGGGGTTTCCAACCTCCCTTCCTTTCTCTGGATTCTCCTCTTGATTCTCCCTCCCCCTGCTTTTTAAATTTCTTTTAATATTTAACCGTCCCCTAATAACGCTGTGATGTGTTGTTGACTCCTTTCCCTGACTTTGATGCTCTCCTGTGGCTTCCCTCCTACCGCAGGCATTTCACAAGTTCCTTACATGTGGTGAACTTTTTTTGGATGCAGATGTAAAAAGTTAAAGGATCTTGAGTAAATACTAAACGGGGACTCCCACCAGGGCTGCTCCTGGATCCCTTTCTAGTGAAAGGTGATTGTGGGGAACAGTCCTATCTTCTCTCTCCCCCACATGAGACTAAACTGCATTTAGGGATGTAAATCCCAGAGCTGGTTCTGGTAAAATGCTGCTTATTGATGGAAAAAAATCTGTGGTACCTCAGGAGGTTTTATACTTGCTGGTGCCTGGGGACTAAAGGTATTTAGTAAGCCAGGCTTTGGGGTGGGAGTTTTAAGGGGTTTTCTTCAGGCCTAGAGTAATGTTTTCTTAGTCATTTCCTCTGACAAATCATAGGGATTTTAAAAAATATTCTGGTTGCCTCTGACACCAATTCAGTTGTTTTGTGATGGGGCTTCTGAGGAGTGAAGAGCATTAACATGTATCTGAAGGGGCTACAGGAAAGCTGGGGAGGGATTTTGGACAAGGGCTTGTAGCACAAGAAGGGAGAATGGATTAAAACTGGAAGAGGTTAGGTTTAGGTTGGACATGAGGAGGAAATTCTTTGGTGTGAGGGTGGTGAGAGCCTGGCCCAGGTTGCCCAGGAAAGCTGTGGCTGCCCCATCCCTGGCAGTGTTGAAGGGCAGGTTGGATGGGGCTTGGAGCAACCTGGGCTGGTGGGAGGTGTCCCTTCCCATGCAGGGGGTTGGATTTAGATGATCTTGAAGATCCCTTCCAACCCAAATCCTTCTATCATTAATTAAACTGTTTGGGAGATATACTTTATATTTCCATTCTGTCTTGTAGATATTCCTGGTATCTCTTGATGGTGCAATTAGGACAACTTTTGGAGAGCTCTCCTCTTTCTTTTATACCATCTGCATCCTAATTTCTGCACAAATAATCACTTGTTTAATTCCCTATCTGCTGCTTTATTTCGTGTCCAGCTGCACACAAACAATACTGACTCTGCCCAGTAGAGTCCACAGTTGCAGTTGGAAGGACTGTTGTTCTCTGTGTAAATCCTGGAGTTGCTGAATGGTAACTTTCAGTGCTGGCATGTCTTTTAAAAAATCCTTTATAAAAGGATGTAGCTAGAACAGGCACTTAGCAGCACTACTGGTTAGCTGTTGATTTTTCTCCCTAACCTTGATTTGAGTGGAAAACCATATTAATTTGTAAAATACTGTGTTTATTTTCTTAGACTACATGTTTTCTAGTACAGAAGTTTTATTAGATCCCACCTCAGGAATTTAAGAAACCTGCATGTGTTTTATGCTTTAAGTCATGCAACAAAAAGAACCCAGGGTCATCCTCTAACCTAAGGTGCAGTTCCATGACATTTATGCTATTTAAATACAAAGCTGCTCTAGTTAAATCTTCTAAAATAAGCTTAACTGGGTTGTTGCAAGACTTCTATAAATTCTAAACCTGAAACTACACAAGAATGTCCTTTATAACATCTAATGTTGCTTGGTAGTTGGTTAGATCCCACACATGTAATTTTTCCAATATGAAGGGCAGTAAAAAGTATGAAACAGTTGATTTTAAAAGGTTATGGATGGTTAGTATTAGGAATTATCTTATTATGGGTAAGTATAAAAATGCTAAGAATGTTCTGCAGGGATTTAAGCAGTTCAGAGTATCTTTCACTTCAGAAATGAACTACACCTGCTTTAAGTTTCACTATCAACTCAACACTTTTAAAACCAGAAAAAAAAGCAACACTTTGAAAGGTTAAAATCATAAAAATGGGCCATGTGTAGTACAAAACTGAAAGGTTATATCTTTTTTTATCATTCAGTACTTAAAATTGCTGCTATTTGGGTTCAGACAAGACCAGCCTAAACTAGTTATTTCCAGAAATCCCTTGTAAATGTTAATCACAGTTCTGTGTATGTGATTTTATGGGAAGGTCACAAAGTTCTTCATTTTCCACAAATTCACATGTTCCTGTTTCTTGCCATTGTTTCCATCTTAAAAGTTTTGTTTTCAGTGGAGCAGTGAGTGTCTTTACAAACTCCTCTGCAGAGAGAGAGCAGGCAAAGCTGGTTGGTAATACCAAGGTGAGGTCCATGTGACTTCCCACTCCAGTAAAACTACCCCAAATTTTCTGGTAATTTGGAAGAATCATGAAACCAGCTGTCTCAAAAATCCTTGCTTAGGAATTTTCTGCTTCTATAGCCTGCTCATGGATCCCATCTCTGCCATTGTGGAATTGGAGGATTTTGGTGGTTGTTTTACCTTTGCCCAGCTCTCATTTGTGTGAGGATTGAGGAGGAGGAAGGACAAGGGAGGGTGACAGCTGAATGCCTTGGAGGGACAAGGAGCAAGCCTGGGGACAGTAATTATGAGTTCTAATGTTGACTACCACTGGCTTGCTTGTGGCCTGGAGGGGGAGCATTTCAACTTCTTCTCTAAGTCTTTTCAATCAAAAAGGCAAGGAATTAGAATGAAAATGGCTTTAAACTATATTTAGAAAACGAGAGCCAAGTTCCTGCTTGGCCTTTTCCTTAATATTAAGAATATGTCAGGAAACAGGCACGTTCAAAGCTTTAGTTGCTAATAAAGCACAGGGAGGTTGGTACAGAGGCTCCTCTGCAGTGTCTGGTGCTGCCAAAAGATAGCTTTGTATGTGATGTATTAATTTTATCCTTTCATGAGGTGTGAACATCTCAGGCACTGAGTCAGTTGACTCTCAAAGCCACTTAGAAATGCCTGTCTTTAAAAAACAAACTTGTAGGTTCACAAGCTTTCTTATTTTCACTCAGACTTTCATAACTTGGACTGTAATTAAAACTTACAGACAGCTGGAACTTGGTAGGAACATTCAAATTGTTATTTTTGCCTGTTACAAATGGGGATGATCTTTGCAGTTTGTTTGAAGTGATCTGTGGAATCTGGGACTGGTAGATTAGGATTAGGAATAATATTTGCCCTGGTCCTTAGGAAGGTGGAGGAGCTGCACAGAGAAGGAGCTGCTCCCTCTAGGGAAACAGGATTTCTGTGTTCTGCTGTTTCCTGAGCTGTGGTGGGTGGGGATGTCTATGAACGTAGGAGGTAGAAGGAATGATGGGTGTCCCAACAGTTCAACCCTTCATCGGCCACGAGGTGGCTGCTTCCTTCTTTGCAGGTCCTGGAGCACAGAGCTGCCCACGTGTGGGCAGGCAGGTCCTGTCAGGAAGCAGCACAGGCAGCTGAGAGGCTGCAAACTTCATTTTTAAAGACCCCAGATGCTGTTTGGAAGGGAACGTTTCTTTGAGTTAGCTCTGGTGTGGATAGAACATCCATTCCTGGCTGGAATGATGCTGGAACAGGCCATCTATGTGCTGTTGTTTGCAAGAGGTTGATTCCCATGCTGTGGGAATGAGGGAATGTTATACTGTGAGCCTGATACGTGAGGAAGGTGTGGTATATACTTCACAACTATGCTTCTGTGTAAAGATACAAGCTTGTGTTTGAACTCAAGTACAAATATAAATGTACTTTTTCAATGGGTCTTATAATTTGTAATGGAATTGGGCACTTTTGACTGTTAGACCATAATTGTCAGTAAAATATTGTGGCTTTTTTTC
Source organism: Chaetura pelagica (assembly GCF_000747805.2). NCBI lineage: Eukaryota > Metazoa > Chordata > Aves > Apodiformes > Apodidae > Chaetura > Chaetura pelagica. Next base: position 21,125 of record NW_009951785.1, on the reverse strand, counting down.
TGTCTATATTGCATGTTGCAAACCCTTAGAAGCTCAAACTGTTCCCTTTGTCCTAGGAGAAAATTACTCTTCAAGTTACTATTGAGATTAAGACCTCAAATTTTAAAAACGAAGTCTGTTCGGATTTGAAGCAGTTACAGAAACAGACAAGAAACTGAACAAATAGTTCTCTATTACAGCACATTCTCTCTGTGTAAGGGAAGTTGAAGAGATTGTGCCTCAAAGCAGAACATTTTCTTTCTGCAACAGTTACAGCATGTGGCTTGTTCTGGAAAATGTACGTGATCTGAAGTCCTATCTTCTAATTCTGTATTTAATCCTTTCTTACAGGCTTTACTGAGGGGGAGATATTTTTTCACAGGGCTTTCAGTAGTTCCTCTGGCTCCCTCTACTCCTGGAGGGAGGGCAGTGGCAGAGCTGGGTGGGTCCAGTGCTGCTCTCTGCTTCCCAAATATTCATGCAAGAAAAATTCCATATTTTCAAGAAGCTGGTTTACAATTATCTGTCACTTTCTGGCCAGACTGTTGACTTGTACTGAAACATCACTTATTTCTTCTTCCTCAGTAGAATTGCTATGAAGAGAGATGAGGAGGTTGGTAATTTTTCCATCTATGCACTTTGAGGAGCAGAAAATTCCTGATAGAGTCTGATGCTTCCCAGTTTATTGCATGTCTTGCTTGTATCACTTTCCTGCTGTTTTGGGGAACCCTGGAGTTCTGACAGCCCTCTCAGGTTCTTCCTCAACTTCCTTATTCAAAACTTTGCCTGGGATCAGGATCTTGGTTTGTTTTCCTCACTTGTCTTTCATAATTAATACCAGGGCTACATCTTCTGTAAGTATTTGAATCTACATTTAAGGCAGAGTCAGAATGCCTCACCCACAGGATTTTTATTTCACTCAAATATAGAAGTGATTTGTCAGACAATGGCAGGACACAACTGAAGATTTGCTGGTTTCCATGGAAGTCCCTTGGTTTGGAATAGCTGGAATAGCAGACAGTTCTACAAACAGCTTTTTAAGTGCTTGTGAGGGGGAGTGGGTATGGGGAGCAAGAAACCTGATTGCCTGTGTTATCTGTGCTCTAGTACTGTCCTCATGTGAAATTTGTTATTCTCTTCAAACTGTGCTCCACTGATCCATTAAAGACAAGTATGTTGTGGTGCTTCTGAGCACATTCTTTCAAAACTAAGTGTTAGACCATCTCCAGTCCTCTGAAGTTCTCCACATTGGCATTCTGATAGCTCTGGGATGGCTGCCCTACAGCAGCAAGTATTGTGGATCTGCTGGCAGAAAGTGCCAGTTCTCCCACAGGGGTCGGTACTGGGACCGGTGTTGTTCAACATCTTCATCAACGACCTGGATGAGGGTATAGAATGTACCCTCAGCAAGTTTGCTGATGACACTAAGCTGGGAGGAGTGGCTGACACACCAGAAGGCTGTGCTGCCATTCAGAGAGACTTAGATAGGTTGGAGAGTTGGGCGGGGAGAAACATGATGAAATTCAACAAGGGGAAGTGCAGAGTTTTACATTTGGGGAAGAACAGCACCATGTCCCAGTACAGGTTGGGGGCTGAACTGCTGGAGAGTAGTGTAGATGAAAGGGACCTGGGAAATCATGGGCAACAGGTGAGGTGCCTGAGGACTGGAGGATAGCAAATGTCACTCCAGTCTACAAGAAGGGCAAGAAGGAGGACCCGGGTAACTATAGACCGGTCAGCCTCACCTCCATCCCTGGAAAGGTGATGGAACAACTTGTTCTTGTCACTATCTCCAGGCACATCAAGGACATGGGGGTCATCAAGAGCAGTCAGCATGGTTTTATCAAGGGTAAATCATGTTTGACTAACCTCATAGCCTTCTATGAGGAAATTACTAGGTGGATAGATGATGGTAGAGCGGTAGATGTGGTTTATCTTGATTTCAGTAAAGCATTTGACACCGTCTCCCACAGCATCCTTGTGGATAAGTTGATCAGGTATGGGTTTGGTGACCAGGAAGTGAGGTGGATTAGGAACTGGTTGAAAGGAAGGAGTCAGAGAGTTGTAGTCAATGGGGTAGAATCTGGTTGGAGGTGTGTTACTAGTGGAGTCCCACAAGGGTCGGTGCTGGGACCGGTGTTGTTCAACATCTTCATCAACGACCTGGATGAGGGTATAGAATGTACCCTCAGCAAGTTTGCTGATGACACTAAGCTGGGAGGAGTGGCTGACACACCAGAAGGCTGTGCTGCCATTCAGAGAGACTTAGATAGGTTGGAGAGTTGGGCGGGGAGAAACATGATGAAATTCAACAAGGGGAAGTGCAGAGTTTTACATTTGGGGAAGAACAACACCATGTCCCAGTACAGGTTGGGGGCTGAACTGCTGGAGAGTAGTGTAGGTGAAAGAGACCTGGGGGTCCTGGTAGACAGGAGGATGACCATGAGCCAGCAATGTGCCCTTGTGGCCAAGAAGGCCAATGGCATCCTGGGGTGTATTAGAAAGGGTGTGGTTAGTAGGTCAAGAGAGGTTCTCCTCCCCCTCTATTCTGCATTGGTGAGGCCACATCTGGAGTATTGTGTCCAGTTCTGGGCCCCTCAGTTCAAAAAGGACAGGGAACTGCTCGAGAGAGTCCAGCGCAGAGCTACGAAGATGATTAGGGGAGTGGAACATCTCCCTTATGAGGAAAGGCTGAGGGAGCTGGGTCTCTTTAGCTTGGAGAAAAGGAGACTGAGGGGTGACCTCATCAATGTTTACAAATATGTAAGGGGTGAGTGTCAGGGGGACGGAGTTAGGCTTTTCTCGGTGATGACCAGTGATAGGACAAGGGGTAATGGGTGTAAATTGGAGCATAGGAGGTTCAAGGTGAATATCCGAAAAAATTTTTTTACTGTAAGAGTGACAGAGCACTGGAACAGACTGCCCAGGGAGGTTGTGGAGTCTCCCTCACTGGAGACATTCAAAACCCACCTGGATGAGTTCCTGTGTGATGTACTCTAGGTGACCCTGCTCTGGCAGGAGGGTTGGACTAGATGATCTCTGGAGGTCCCTTCCAGCCCCTAAGATTCTATGATTCTATGACTCTTTATGCAGAGAAATAGGGGTGGAGAAGTGAATGAATTGCAATGATCACCAAATAATGTTGGATTATAAGCTTGTGAGTCCCCTACAATGTATGATTTATAATTCCTCCAAATCCCCTGAAATACATACACATTTATTGAGCTGAAAAACGAAGTGTATATAAGCAGGAAAGTACTTGTGTAATTTCAGACTGGAATTCATACTGAAAGTTTGAGTCTGAACACTTACTGCTCATTGCACACGAGGTTTGCCAGCAGATCTGCATGGAAGTGTGTTGGAGGCTGGCACAAGAAGCAGTCATTCCAACTAGATGTGCCTTAACATGATCTTGGAATTGCAGGCACTCTTAAGTAGTAGTAATGAGATGCAGTCTGGCAAGCATACTTCCCTTAAAGAGACATTGTCTTGATGCACGGGTGTGAAAATGAGAGAGAGATTTTAAATCCTGGCTTTTCACCATGCCATATAGAGCTTTTTTTTTTTTTTTCCCTTCCAGCCCCTAAGATTCTATGATTCTATGACTCTTTATGCAGAGAAATAGGGGTGGAGAAGTGAATGAATTGCAATGATCACCAAATAATGTTGGATTATAAGCTTGTGAGTCCCCTACAATGTATGATTTATAATTCCTCCAAATCCCCTGAAATACATACACATTTATTGAGCTGAAAAACGAAGTGTATATAAGCAGGAAAGTACTTGTGTAATTTCAGACTGGAATTCATACTGAAAGTTTGAGTCTGAACACTTACTGCTCATTGCACACGAGGTTTGCCAGCAGATCTGCATGGAAGTGTGTTGGAGGCTGGCACAAGAAGCAGTCATTCCAACTAGATGTGCCTTAACATGATCTTGGAATTGCAGGCACTCTTAAGTAGTAGTAATGAGATGCAGTCTGGCAAGCATACTTCCCTTAAAGAGACATTGTCTTGATGCACGGGTGTGAAAATGAGAGAGAGATTTTAAATCCTGGCTTTTCACCATGCCATATAGAGCTTTTTTTTTTTTTTTTCCCCCCTCTTCCCCAAAAGAAAACAAAGAATCCTGGAGAGCACTTGCAGTGAAGTGTGTAGTGGGTGTACAGCCCTGGGAATTGCTGGCTAGATGGTGAAGGTGGAGAGCAACACTTCTTCAGCAAGTCTAGGGGTGTGTTACTCTCCTCTTATCTGCATCTCCTACTGTGTGAGTTGGATTCGTCATTAGTCTTAGGAATTCTGTTTGGGGAATGTTTCAGGGGTGTGATTTGAGCTCCCAAATAGGGAATGACAACATTTATAAGGATTGTGCTGCTGGCAGCTTAAAAGTCATTTAGGAAGGTAGTTGCATTTGGTTTCCTGCAGACGGGTGTCAGCTCTGCAAATAACAGGGAACTGGCAAGATGAGAGGAGGGGGAGGAAGAAGAGGATGGTTTTTGTTTGCACACATAGAAGGGTGATAGGTGAGATAAAAGAGGTTTGGATTAAGTGTATTCTACCTTCCTTGCTTGAGGGTGGAAGGGGTCTGCTTTTGTGTCTGTTCAAAGCAGGTACACAGTAGCATGGACAGTATTTCTGCAGTTTTGGGGAAAAGTAGTGATTTGCTGTACAAAACAGTTTTGAGGCAGTCACAAATAGAAATGAACACCTCTCTTCAGGCCTTTTATGTGAGTTGTTGAGGTGGAGAAAACAAGTTTTGAGTGTGGATGGTGAAGTTGCTTGTGGAGACTTGGCTGCTGTGATGGCTCGACTAGTAATTGAGCAGCAAAGGAATCCAGTGCTGGTGCCACACCACAAAGGACATTGCTGTTCCTTCCCAACTTCTGTGCTAATGGGCATGGCTCTGGCCTCCCATCCTCTCATCCTCCTGATCCTCTTGGATCTATCTCAGTGCAAATCTGTAAGAACACACATTGTGCCATCGAGCCTTCTTAATAATGTCTTGCCTGATTTTTAGTGTGTGGACCAAATAAGTGACTCTGTGGGAAACTGGCAAGAGAATGCAGATGTGTTTTTTTTCCAAACTCCTTGAACACCTTTGATAGGAACAAGTGAGCAATTGAAATCTTGGTTCCTGCAGATCATTGCTGCTGTCCCTGCTTTGCATTGCAGAGGTGAGCAGAGTTGTCAGGTGATAGATGTAATGAACCTGGAGCAAAATCTTGTCTACAGTGGAAAATTTGGCATGTTGCTAGCACCTCTTCTAATGTCAAGAGGTTTGGCAAAGCTAAACTGTTCAGAGTGAGCTTGGAAGGTGAAAAAAATCCAGCTACACAATCAGATTAACCCATCTGGGTTGAAAACTGGAAAGCTGGCTTCACAGTGTCTTGCACTAATCAACAGAAAACAAACCCAATCTAACTCATTACTTGCTCTGTCACGTTGTTGCTGACTTGTTTCCCCTGTCACTTACATAAACCAGCAGGATAAACAGGCACAGGAAATGGCTGGTAATTTTTCTACATGGTTGGAGGAGGATGTTCAGTGCCTGCTGCTGTGAAAAATACTCAGTTCACCTTTTTAGGGAAGATTTGACTCTTCCTCCTGCTTTTTTTTTTTTTTTTTTTTACTTTTGAGCAGAAAGGAAAAGTTTTTCTTGCAACTCTGAAAGGGGAGGTTTGGAATTACTTCAGAAAATTCATTTTCACTTTGAACTCCCTTTCTCTCCTGCTCTGGCGTTTCTGTATCAAAAGGGTTGGACTTGCAGCAATTACCACGATCCTTGTCTTCACCCCAGCTTTGAATCCAGTGGCCGATTGAATAGGCAAATAAAACCGGCTTGTTCAGCGAGATGAAACAAAGTATCTGACTGAATTTCTAATTTCATTAGAGGGAAGCTTGTGAGAAGGGGAACATCAAGAGAAGGAGATGAATCTGGTTGTACTCAACCCCTACCAGGACTGAATTTGCAAGGGGAGCAGCCCCCAGCCTTGCTGCCAGGCCCTGTACCTGCAATGCAGTGCTGTGCAGTTGCAGCTAGGTGGTGGAGGCAAATCCCTCTTCTCCCTCACTCTTGCACAAAGCTTTGCTGATTTCCAGAAGAACCAGCCCCTCCGATGTCCCCCTGCCTCCTCAGCACTCTGGCTTCTCATTTTTAATGGCTCTTTCCAAAACGATTGGGCTGTCTTCAGGAATTTCTTTCTCAATGGGAGGCCGTGCTTCATGCAGGTAGGATACCTTCTTTTTTATCTCATGAATTTGCAGTTCTTGAGGCATTCCTGAGAATTAGGACTTTTGGGAGGGACTCTAGGTATGAATTCACATTAATTCCGTAAAAGATCTAGCATTGCTCTTTCACAGTGTTCTCCTGAAGTAAAATACTGATGCGTAGTTGTAGAGAGACCCTGTAAATCCAGTTAATTCTGATGATTGATTAGCACATTGAGAGAGCAAAAGTGAAAGGTGATCAAGGTGTTTTTAAGTAGCACAGAGGTGGCCATAAAAAAGCACCCTAGAACACTTGATCCATTTTTCATAGGCTTTTTATATATTTTTATCTGCATTTTGCTGTATTGTTAGCAGCTCTCATCTTCAAATACCTTCTGCTTTTGCAGCCTTTTGTGCCTTTTAGAGTACTGGTTGTGAGCAAAGCAGACAGATGAGGATTGTGGTTTTGTGAAGCAGTTTTTCATTGGTATTGGTACATTTTCTGCACTGATTAAGTCGGTCTTAATCCATATTTGCAGCTGACATGGTCACTCTGGGGGCAGAAGGTGGTGGGATGTAATAACATCTGATGAATTTTTGCAGGAAGGCGAAGGAATAAGATGTGTTTTGGAGGTGATTTTGTCAAGGAAATAGCACAGTAGAAATGTCTGTGACATGAATACATCTCTGTATCTGTATCGTGGATGATAACATCCAAGTGAAGTGCTTTTAGTTCTTCCCCAGGACAGACTCAGCTGCAGACCACAGGGTGTGTCAGGTACGAGGTTGTCAGCAGCAGGATTCGTCAGCCCCTTCTTAGGAGGGGTGCAAAAAGCTCTCCAGATAATGGGCTTTAGTGCTTCCAGTGACTTCTTCCTTGATGCATGAAATTACTATTATTGAGAAGCAGTGGGGCTGCAGAATGGCATGATGTTTCTGTCTGCATCAGTGGTTCTTAAGATGAATTTTCTTTTGAATCTCTTCTAATCCCTTATATCTTGCACAGTTGCAAAAATGAAATCTTGAAACAGCATTGGAGAGAATTACTCTTCACTATTTATACTGTGGGTGTGGCTGCTGGCCTTAAATTCTCTTTTCTATGCACAATTCTGTGTCCTGGTTCTCCATACACTGTCTATAGGATTTGCTATGTATGAGCACCCAGTCTCCCCTTGAGTCATTCTCTCCCTGGCCCTTTCTTGCCTTTGCTGCCTGCTCTAATTTGGGGTTAGTCTTATGATTTGTAGCTCAATTGTCCCCAGAGGAATGCACCGTTTCTAAAGCAGCTTTTTGACCTCCAAGACTTCTTTTTCCCCTCCCAGTTTTCTTCCTACCCCCAACTTGTAATTCTACAGCTCATGAGAGAGGGAGAAATCTAAATACTGAAGATCTTGGGGCTGGATCAAGGGACAGGGTTGTTAATAAATGTCTCATTAGCCTGGTAGCAGTGGAATGGACTGTCTGGCAGCCTTGGTTTATGGTTTAAGATCACTAATCTGTATTGCTTATCTGTTCCTGAATTAAAAAACCAGCAGAACTTACTAGCTCTGACAACAGACTGAAAGTAAACGGCAGATGGTTTGGTTGTGCCCGGGGTGACCTTTGTAGCTCCTCTTTGCTTTAATGAACCTCAGTTCCCAATTATAAATTGCTGCAAGTTCAGTCATGATCAGATTGAAAGGGTGATTTCTTCCTTTTCACACCCCATAGGTATTTAAGATGGCTGTAGCTTTAATGTGTAGTCATGTATTTAATGTGTGAAGTCTCAGCAGAGTGTGTGTGGAGTAAGTAAATGCTGATAATTCATTCTGCTGTACAATTACTCAAAACAGAAATACAGAATTTGTCCTATGGATTAAGATTGGTTAGTGTGGCCATGATACGATGCAGGGGACCCCAGCTTGGTTCAGAGCTAGATAAACTGCATCTGAAATCCCACACGTGTTGGCACAACCAGTGGGTGTCTCAGCAGCTGCTCCTCCTTTAAGCAAAACGAGTTGGATTTGGGATGGGGTGGTGGAGGCCTCAGTTTCATCTGCTGCTTCCCAGGAACAATAGTTGCAATCCAAGAAACTTCCGTTAATTCACATGGGCAGGGAAGCTCATTGGAAGGAATGTTATCTCCTGCCTGTACCTCATTGCTGTAAAGAAATTTGTTGCTCTCCTCTCTTTGGACAACTCCAGCTTTTTAAAATATCTTGTGCTTCTAAGAAAAGAAAGCTTAATGTTAACATCCTGCAGTTGTTTGCCATTAAATCTTGCCAGTGCAGATGGGGTATAGACAGAAATTCTTACTTTCTGCAAAAGGTTATTGAAGGTTAAACTCTGTAGACATTTAACCATTCCCTGTCATGCTTTTAAAGTAAAGAACTTGCCTGTTTTTAAGGTTGTAATTTCCTGAGGTGCTTGGATGTAAGCAGCATGCTGCCCTGAAGGAGGAGTTGGGGCCCTGGGAAAACAGCAAGTGTTTAGTTCAGGGAACTCAAACAAGCTGAAATCCATCAGGGCACTGAGGTGGCCTTTGCCAAGGTGATCTTCACCAGCTAGAACTTAGAGTAGCACCTTTGGTGAAAAGTGAAACACACAAAGTTCAAGTTCTTATTTATGAATGTGGGAGTGAAACAGAAATACCGCCTTGGCATTTCAATGCCTCTGCAATCACCAGCTCTCAGAAGGGTTTACAGAACATCTGCTCCGTGTGCTCCCACTCTCCGTAGTTCAGACAACTAAGAAACTAGACCTTTGGTGGAATGGCAAACTAGAACAGGAGAATCTAGAGCATTATTGGGAATTCTAAAGTCTTAGAAGGATTGTTAAATGTTCATTTAATCTTGAAGGTGAAAGGGACAAAGGGCACAAGTTCTAAAACTGGTCTAATTTTTTTCTAAAGGTGTAAGAATTAACGTTAGCTTTTAAAATAATGCTCATCAATGTTTAAATCTTCAGGTTTTGTATCTTAAAATATAAATTAATTTTAGAAAAGTCCTCACTGAATGAAAGGCTGAAAAGATGTTCAAAGGCACTGACATCTTGGTGGGATGACTAAGCTTTTAACTCACTATCTTGTCTGGTCTTTCATTTGTTCCACCACAAAAGTGTATCTGGGGCATTAAGTTTCTCAGCAGTGTATGAAAATGTGAGTCTATCTACTCTTACACTAGCTTAGGAATAAAAGCATTTCAATATGGAAATATTTTTTTTCTGAAGGCTGGATGTTGCATCTCCTCCATTATGAGCAATCTCTGATGTGAAATGGAAGCTGCTGGGCTGGAGAGTAACATGTGTGAGACATACAGTGTGTTCTCTTTCAGACCCGACAACCAGCACCGGGGCCCTGCTGCTCATTCAGAGAATGATCTTCCAGAGCAGGAGGAAGAAATCCTGGGATCAGATGATGATGAACAAGAGGATCCAAATGATTACTGTAAAGGTGAGATCTTGCAGGTGCAAGGATTTTCAGTGTAATCCAATTCCCTCCATTCACCATCTGCTGTAGAGAATTAAAATAAACTCCATCTTACATCAAGTATTATTTGGAACAGCAGGATGATAATAACATTTTTCAAACTAACCTGAAATGAAGAAACTATTCTCCAAGGTTCCCTCTGTTATCAGTCAAGATTGGAGTTAGAGAGCTGTTTCTAATGCATGTGTTTAAAGCCAGAGGGCTTTCAAAATTGGTAAAACCAAATGGGCATTTAATTTGTTTTTTGATTGTCATCAGAAAAAGGACACTTTCAAATCTTTCAAATCAATTTCAATTTCTTCACTGTTTGCTTTTGAAGATCATCATATTAGGATCCATTCTTCAGACAACTTAGTCTCTGTAAATACGGTCTTCCACTGTTTCTCTGAGGGGAAGCTAAACACAGGAAGTGGAAATACCACAGCATGTAATTGAATGTCAAAAGGGTCAGGCTGGTTTTTAATATAGCAAGTAGTTTAAAAAAAAAAAAAGGCAGAACATTGATCCTACTGATTCAATTGACAATTAGTTGAAGCTTGACTGTGGACCCCCAGGTTCAAGCAGTTTGTAAGACTACTTCTCCAATACTATTTATTGTATATTTTGAATAAGACGGGAAGAAGCTGGTAAGAAATGCCATCTAAGTGCATAAAAAGATGCTAAGTAGAAATAGCATAGGGAGCTTGAATTGCAGTGTTTCTTACACTTCAAGGCTTTTCTTCAAAGCATTTACGTGACTTTTAGCTTGTTACCCAAGTATTCGTGGGATTTAGCTTGTTGTAAAACAAGTGGGAAGAAGAAAACCATTGTGTGAACTGGTGATGGGTGCAGCTGTCACTGTTGGAACTGGAATCTTGGAGGGAAGAAAAGGGATTTCAGCTGCTTTGAGCTAGTGGAGTAATGGATGGCAATTCTGTGTCCTGTGAGTGAACCAGTCAGTCAAGAGAGATGGATCTTCCTGGCAGTTCATGCCTTCTCATTCCACATAGCTGCCCTTCAGCACTTGTGTGATCTCTTGATACACCCCTGTTTTTAGGTGGTTATCACCTGGTGAAGATAGGAGATCTCTTCAATGGACGATACCACGTCATTCGGAAGCTGGGATGGGGCCACTTCTCCACCGTGTGGCTGGCTTGGGACATCCAGTAAGTCCTTCTGTTCCAGCTGGTGTTCCTGGAGGGAATGCACAGCATTGCACAAACGTGCTCAGAAAGCATCTTTAGTTTTAGATCAACACACAAATCAAAGTTGTTTACCTCCTGACACAGAAGCTTCTGTTGGTATGTTACATGCCCAGTGTGTGGGAGGGAGTTAACAGGACAAGCCATGGATGTGGAAAGAGGGCTCTTGTGTTCAGCAGTCTCTGACCTATTATGTCATTTTATGATTAATTACTAACATGAATATTTTATAAAAAGAGACCCAAAGACTTATCTTCATGAGTGTTTAAACCTTTTCTTTTTATGATGCCTGAAGTAAGAAGCTCTCATGTGCAGAAGAATTGGGGTCATCCTGGAAAATAAGCTCTTCATATGGGCATTAACAGTCTCCAATTTACTTGTGTCTTCATAGAGGGAGGAGATTTGTGGCAATGAAGGTGGTGAAGAGTGCAGAGCACTACACAGAAACAGCACTGGATGAAATCAAGTTGTTAAAATCGGTGAGTGCCTGAGAGTAGAGTTCAATTTTTAATTAATTTTGGGGAGTTCACCTTAGTCACGTGCTTGATATTCCTGGATCATCTATCTGCAAGGAATTCTGATAGGAACCTAACAGTAGTGCAGTAGATCTGACTTCAGAATATGTTCCTGCCTGGTAATTAGTTCAAGGAACACAAAATAAATCCTCTTTTTCTCTGCAGGTCCGCAACAGCGATCCGAATGATCCAAGTAAAGAGAGAGTTGTTCAGTTATTAGATGACTTCAAGATTTCAGGAGTTAATGGTTCTCGTATCCTTTTGTGGAAGAGAGAGAAAGGATTGCAGAGTGGTGGCAGTTCACTGGGTAGCTGTGAGAGATGCCTAGGCATCCCCCTCACTGCCCAAGGAAACCAAGATGTAGAAACATCTGCCTCAAAATTGCCTGCAGAGCTTGGAGCTGGAATGGTTGTTCAGCCTGACATAGTGTCTGCAAGTGGTGGAGGTGGCACTGCTGGTTCATGCAAGTGGCACTGCTGGTTCATGCAGGTGGCACTGCTGGTTCATGCAGGTGGCACTGCTGGTTCATGCAGGTGGCACTGCTGGTTCATGCAGGTGGCACTGCTGGTTCATGCAGGTGGCACTGCTGGTTCATGCAGGTGGCACTGCTGGTTCATGCAGGTGGCACTGCTGGTTCATGCAGGTGGCACTGCTGGTTCATGCAGGTGGCACTGCTGGTTCATGCAGGTGGCACTGCTGGTTCATGCAGGTGGCACTGCTGAGTCACTCATTCTTTTAGCAGGAGAAGTGGGACTGGATGGTTTAGTGTGCCTTTGTCGTAAGAGAGCCCATCTCTTTCAACCCCTTAATCTTGCAAGCAGCCTGATAGTAACTCCTTATTTAAATAAAACAGTACCAAGTGTTAACATTGGTAATTAAAATAACAAAGGCATGTAGTGTGGAACTTGATAATAATCATAGAATGGTTTGGGTTGGAAGGGACCTTAAAGATCATCTAGATCCACCCTCCTCCATGGGCAGGGACACCTCCCACCAGCCCAGGTTGCTCCAATCCCCATCCAGCTTGCCCTTCAACACTGCCCAGGCTCTCACCACCCTCACAGCAAATAATTTCTTCTTAATGTCTAAACAATAATAAAGTGGTTTTCTAGTTACAGAAGCATCTTACCTTGGACTTGATCAGCATTGTCAAGTGGATTGCTCTGAAAATCCTCTGTAGTTCTGTGAACAATCTTTTAATAGGCAGTGATTTCTGGCAAGTCCTAGTCATGCACCCTCAAAATTTGGAAATTGGACTTTAGTGCATGTTTCTGCTTTGTGGTACTTGGAATTTTATTTCGGTGAGAATTACTAGGCTGCTTGGAAAATCAAGCCGTAGGTTATAAACGTCTTAACACTTTTAGAAGTTAGAGGAAATATATTACAGGGCTACTAACTTTTTTCTGGTACCTGGCACCTACTAAATGTTGACTTGATGTTGTATGTCTTTTTCTCCTGTGAAACACTTGCATGCTTTCTGCCAGAGCAGAAGAAAAGCAGCCTAATGAAATCCTAGAAGTTTGGCTTCTAAAGCAAGGGCACAATACAGAACATGCCACTGGAGTAACTACTGTTGAGATCTTACAGACAAAATCTAGATAATGTAAATATTTCTGAAGTCCAGACTTGTTAAAAGTTTGTTTTGCTGGTAAAGAGGCAAGGGAGGGTGGAAAAAGCAACGTAATTATTTTGAAGATGACTTATGAAATAGAAATTTCATTATCTTTTCAGGTATTGCTGGTACAGAGAGAACTGGCATTGAGCTTTGCCTGGGGCAAGAGCCTGTGCTGTTCCAAAATGTACATTGTTGGCTTGAAGCTGCCACAGTAGTGGCAGGAAGCACTGATCCATGCGCTTGTGTAATTGGCTTCCACCCAAACCTGGAGTCCATAATCCTAACCATCCCTTTGTGGTTTAGGTTTTGGGTAACAACACTGGTGTGTAGGATAGGATGGTGCTGGTAAGGAAGGCAGGTTCTCTAAGCTGTGTCAGAAGGATAAGTTTTCTTGAACATAACGCTCAACTGGTGTGGATTTCTTTGGATCCTCAGTCCTGGGAATTCAGGGTTCCTTGGATCAGGGTGTCCCATCTTTTTCCTTGACTGAATCCCAGATATCTGTATGGTGTTTGAAGTTCTAGGACATCATCTCCTGAAGTGGATCATCAAGTCAAATTATCAAGGGCTTCCACTTCCTTGTGTCAAAAAGATCATCAAACAGGTAAGTTTGAGTTCTCACTGCACTGTTCCCCTCACCCAGTGAGAACTCTCACTGATCTTCCTCAGATCCAAGAAACAGAAGTTTAAAATCAGTGGTGTCTCATGCAACAAAATCATTCTTGGGTTAATATTTCCTTTCTCTACTGCAAGAACTTCCTGCTACAGAAGCTTATTTTCTGACACACCATGGTGGGAGGTTGACTTTGCTTTTAACCTTTTTGTACCCTGCTATTCCTTGTGAGTTCAATGTTTCTTTTGTTAAACCTCTGCCAGAGAAGTACAGTGCTTAATGATGGGAAGAGTGAGCGAATCTGTTCTTCCTACTGGATGGTTGCCTTAGCAGCAACATCTTTCTACATGTGAGGTTGGAGGGGAGGAGGAAAGAATTATTGTAGGGTATTAAGGTTAGTTTTCAATTCTGGTAAGTTGGACTTGGTGATCTTGAAGGTGTTTTCCAACTAAAACAAGTCTGTCATTCTAAGGGAAGTTATGAGGCTGAAGAACCATAAAATCATAGAATGGTGATGGTTGGAAGGGACCTTCAAGATCATCAGGATCCAATCTCCCTGCTATGAGCAGGGACACCTCCCACCAGTCCAGGTTGCACAAGCCTCATCCAACCTGGCCTTCTACACTTCCGGGGATGGGGCATCCACAACTTCCCTGGGCAACCTGTTCCAGCACCTTAAGACCCTCATGGTGAAGATTTTCTTCCTGATGTCTAACCTAGATCTCCACTCTTTCAGTTTAAAACCATCACCCCTTGTCCTATCACTTTTAAATTAATAGCAAAAGTCTTCATGGAAATCTGTATTTTGTGGAATGGAGCAGTATCCACTGATCCAATGAACTCTTACCAGGAACATTCTCACACACACAAGTCCTTCAGGCTCCTTGCTTGACCTAGGCAATTTTGCATTTTCACTCCACCCTCAAATCTGCTCCTTCTTTGTTTTTTTTTTTTTCTAAAGGTTGGTTTCCTTTTCTCCTGCCTGCAGGTTCTTCAGGGTCTGGATTATTTGCACACCAAGTGTCGAATTATTCATACAGATATTAAACCTGAGAACATTCTCCTGTGTGTCAATGACCAGTACATCCGCAGACTGGCTGCAGAAGCAACAGAGTGGCAGAGATCTGGGGCTCCCCCACCATCTGGCTCTGCAGGTGCTGCTTTTTTTCCCCTGAAAATTGGTGCTTTTTCCCCCCCCACCCTCCTAAATCATAACTAATCTCGCAAAGGAAAACTTCGTAGTTGAGTACAGTGGAACAATAATGCAAGGAAGCTCTGGAAAGCCAACTGTAAACTGAAGTTAGTCATAAGTTGTAACTCAAAGGTGATCAGGAGGAAATTGTTTGTTTAAGAGAAGTGGAGGGAGGATACATGCAAGTTGACACCTGCTTCTCACCCAGCTCATCTGGCACAGATGAAGTGGTAGGGCAGTTAGACTCGTGGAGCACACCCTGAGTCAATACCAGTGCACTCAGAATAGTGCTGGAGTGAAGATGTGATCAGGAACTTCTCATGTTTTCTTCAAAAGTTTGATTTCCTCTCATTTTGTGATGCTGGAGATCCACTTCATGAAGGTTTCCACAAGATTATTTACCTGTTGGCAGTTGCAGAAGTCATCAAAACAGAAACAGCTTCATCTGAGAGCAAATATTCCCTGAGGAGCAATTCCTCCTTGAAATATCAATCTGTACCAGGGTGTAGTTTCCAAGAACTACTGCAGTGTGTGTTGGAGGTCTCTGCCAGTCAGAATCTTGCAACACCAACGTTGAGCTGAGCCCATCCTGGTGTATCTTAGCTCAGGGAAGTTCCCATAACTGGTATTTTAATGTTTAGGTTTACATTTTCTTTTCAGCAAGATGCATAATACATGCAGTCAATGAAGCTGCATGACAGGAAGTGTGAGTCTTTTGATATCAGTCAGGCAAGTCTGGTATCCAGAATCTTAATTATGCATGTACTCATTTCATGTTTTTCTGTTTGTTTGGTTTTTTAATTCTTGCTGCACTTTTGCAGAGAAATGAGCCTTTAAAATAACATTTGCTGATACCTTTAAAATGCTGTTACCAAGCCACATAGGGAAAATATTATCTTAAGAATGCAATTGCAGGTTTTGACTGTAAACATACTAATTTACTCCTCTTCCTTTCCATTTCAGTGAGCACTGCACCACAGCCAAAACCAGTAAGTGTAATGGCTTTTGTGTCTAAATACCCATCTGCTTACAGTGTTTTATTGTTTCATAATGCAGTCAGCATGAAGGGAAAGCAACCTGCTGTCAAGGAAAAGTGTGATTTGTTTGTCACAGGCACCAGATTCAGTGCTGTCTGGGAGATGCAATTAGCTCATGTATCACCAAATGAGTAGAAGTTTTGGTGGTCTCAAGATTTGTTGTGAAGGTGACTGTGGGGTCTGAGATCCCTCATTTGGAGAATACTTGGGTCAGAAATGAGCCATAGACAACTGCTCCAAACCCCTTCATATCTGCTTTTTATTTGGGAGAACTGTCTCCAGAATTTCCATCCCAGCTTTAACATGAAATAAAACTTGTCATGTTTCAGGTGTATAAAAATGCCAAGTCCAGTTTTTCTGCTTGCTTCTGTGTAGGCTGACAAAATGTCCAAGAATAAGAAAAAGAAGTTGAAAAAGAAGCAGAAACGTCAGGCTGAGCTGTTAGAGAAGAGGATGCAAGAGATAGAGGAGATGGAGAAGGAAGCCAGCCCTGGGCAGGCACAGCCTGAAGAGGAGGAAGAAACTCAGAATGCTCTGGAAATGCTCATCAAAGCTATTCCACCAGAGGAAAGTGTGATGAAAAAGACAGGTATGGACCTAAAATCTTGCTGAAGTAGCTCAGCGTTGTCCTTTCACTTGTGCTGGCATGAGTAGGGTGAAGACCTTTGGGAGAGGTGGCCATTGTCATCTAACCCCTGTGTGTGGCAATTGCTGGGAAACTTCCAGTTACAAACTGGATTAATGAATGATTGTGTTCATTTACATCCTGAGAATTCCCTCCTGAACGAGCTTCAGCTCTTCCTTCTTCAGACATGGTGCTGTTTTCTCCTTCCTCCAGCTGAAGCCGTTGTCGCAGAGCAACCCATCCTGATGGAGAGCAGCGCGGAAAAATGCGTCACGGAAATAAATCACAATGGGGTGATACAAATGACGGACTTCCCAGACTCCAGCAACCAAGGGTCTGTGAGACTTGAGGATGATCTTCACAATGCCAATGACTGTGGCCATCACCCTCACACGCAGACGAAGGAGAACTTCCATGGCTGTAGTTACAGCAACGGCGACTCGGAGAACGGGCCTCAGGAAGCCATGTCGGACTCGTTCGTGCCCTTAGTTTCAGAAGATTCCATGGTGTGTCAGCCCGTGTCCAACGAGGAGCAGCCATTCAATGAGCAGGGGATCAACCATTTGCAGGAAAGCATCCGGACAGATACACCTTCAGAGGATGAGAATGAGAATAATAGCCCGTCAGACAACAAAGGTACAAGAGGAACCTTGTGGTTGAGGGCCCCTCACTTCAAGAAAGACATTAAGTTGCTTGAGCAAGATCAGAGGAGGGCAACAACCAAGGGGCTGGAGGACAAGTCCTGTGAGGAAAGGCTGAGGGAACTGGGAACTGTTTAGTTTGGAGGAGAGGAGGCTGAGGGGAGATCTTCTTGTGCTCTTCAACTCCCTGAAAGGAAGTTGTAGGGAGGTGGGTGGTGGCCTCTGGAGTACATAACGATAAGACCAGGGGAAGTGGCCAGAAGTTGCACCAGGGGAGGTTTAGATTAGAGATGAGGAAGAATTTCTTTGCTGCAAGAGTAGTGAGGCCCTGGCCCAGGCTGCCCAGGGAGGTGGTGGAGTCAACATCCCCAGAGGGATTTACAAACTTTGTAGATGAGACCCTTCAGGACATGCTCTAGTGGGCTTGTTTCTTTTGAGGGGTCGCGGTGTGGTGAGGGTTGACAGTTGGACAGGGTGATCTTAGAGGTCTTCTCCAGCTGTGACAGTTCTGTGATGCTGTGAACCCTGTGAGAAAGGCTTCCTTTCTCCTTGTTCTGAGGGAGCTTGAGAGAATTAATAGAAACTTCAGTTTTGTAGGCTGAAATGATTAGCACCACCTGTTTGAGCCTTTTCCTCCCAGGAGCAATCAACCTGACCATCCCACTCAGAGACATTTGCTGTTTGTAGCTTCCAGTTGTAGCTGCACCTTAGTTTTGATTATTTAATGCATAAGTATTCCTGCCTTTGAAAAGTACTCTTACATCTGTTTTTCAGTATAGGAATATTTCCTCCTTCCTACCAGGTGTTCCTTCTGTGGTTTTCATTTCTAGTTAGAAATGTAAGTCTACAAATTGTCCCTGACTGTTACATGATGGGATGAGAACTGCTCAGGATGTTCTGATAGCTTTGTTCTTACAGTTGCAGCACAGATAACTGCTCTCAGTTACTTGAGATAAATGTTTTCCCAGAACTGGAAACAAAGCTTATACAGCATAGGAAAAAAAAACCCAGTCTTTAATGTTTTTGTTTAAATAGGATTTGTTTTAGGGGGTTGAAAATAAGCCCTGTGGGTTTAGGAGAACATTAGACACCCAATAGCATGCAGGAGTTTAAACACATGCCAGGTGTGTGTATTTTTAAAACTTGAATACACTGATAAAACTGTCCTTTTTTGCATCTTGGAGTCAAGGTCAGGATATCTTCTGGAGAAGGAGAGAGAAATGAACATTTGTATTTAATTTTAAAAAAAATCTGCAGCATTTTCTTGGCATTTGTGTGGCTGAAAAGTAACAAGTGAAATTTCAAGATTGTGAAACTTGAATTGCATTGAGTTGGATAACCCTGCTAGACTACTGGGTGTAACTGGCTTCTCTCAGCTCTCTCCCAAATGGCTTTAGAGCTCCAGCTGGATGTAATTTAGTGACTTCATGTTTTTGCTCTCTCCTGTGTCAGTGGAGTTTGTCCCAGTATATATTTCAGTCCTTGTCTGTGTTGCAGAAGGGAGTGATGGGTATGTCAAAAAGATGCTCTAGTATGTGGACTGTCCTTCAAAGATTTAGGAAGATTTAAGGGTTGAGAGGCTTGTTTTGTTTCTGACAGTGCCCTTATTTAAAAAGCCTGTCTAGATATAGACATGTACTTGCATATACTTGCTTGTCCTTCTGCTTGCATCCTCATGGTGGTAGTTCTGGTGTTCACTGATGTTGATTTGAACAGCTCTGATCCATAAACAAAACCCTTCCTGGGGAGGGAGAGGGCTGGAGGATTTGGATGGCAAATGGTGACACTGTCCATCCATGTAGCTTTGATCATCTGTTTTATGTGTTGCCTCTAGGAAAATCAGCTGCTGGGAATTTCCTTCTTAATCCTCTTGAGCCCAAGAATGCAGATAAGCTCAAAGTGAAGATTGCTGACCTAGGGAATGCCTGCTGGGTGGTAAGTTCACCCTCTTTTCACATGGACACACATTTCAACCTGTTAGTTCATTCACAGAATGCCAAGATAGAAAAGAAGCTGTCAAATAGATTCTGCCTTAAACCTGCTTGTGTGGGGACAGCTTGAAAATGTTCAGGAAAAAGGGAGGGAGGAGCAGGGACACAAAGAAATGGTCTCCTAAGGTAGGATCTCAGCCTGTTCTGGCTGCCTCTGTAGTCATGAGGTTGCTGTGAACAGTGTCACATAGAATGTGTAGGAATCTGCATATGTGCAACTTCTGAAGGAGTCTGCAGCTCTCCTGGAGAACGAGTTGCAAAGAACTGCTCTGATGTGCTGGTTCTGTGGTTTCTTGGCTTGTCAAACCGTTTCGGCAGATTCATGAGCAGATGAAAGAGACTCATAAATTGTTTTATTCTTTGATGGTTGCACTGTGCTGCTTTTGACATTTCAAATAGAAGAAAGATCTATTTTACTTGGCTTCTGAGAAGGCAAAATACTTCAGATGTCTTCATACTCTTACAGGAGAGAGTTACAAACTCAGAACTGCACATCAGGCTGCAGGGCCACCTCTTCCTTTGGTGTTTATCTGGTTCAAGGTGGCTGAATCCTTGGCCTGTCATGAAGGGGTAGGAGAGGGTGCAGCTTCAGAAACAGTCTTTCCTTATTCTATATTTGTGGGTTGATTTCCCCTAAATTGCTGGACTTGAGGAGTGTCTCATGTAGAGCATTTAAACAATACTTGTAGGAATTTAATAAACAATTATTGTAGGAATTTAAGGAACTATTTAATAAGGATGTAAAATTCCAATTAAATGTAAAGGGAATGAGCTTTGATCTGCTCTGACCTTTCAGGTTGTTGATTCTCCTCTTTTAATGCAGTCTCCTCTTAACTGTTTAGTAAAACATTCCTTCTGTTTAGCACAAGCACTTCACTGAAGACATCCAGACCAGGCAGTACCGATCCCTGGAGGTGTTGATAGGCTCAGGGTACAACACCCCTGCTGACATCTGGAGCACAGC
This sequence comes from Chaetura pelagica, assembly GCF_000747805.2. NCBI lineage: Eukaryota > Metazoa > Chordata > Aves > Apodiformes > Apodidae > Chaetura > Chaetura pelagica. Next base: position 1,100 of record NW_009951785.1, on the reverse strand, counting down.
CTGTATGGTGAGTGGTGTCACCCAGGGGACTTCAGGCTGTTCCTCTGGAACAGTCATGTGTGCTGTGCACTCTGAACTGCAGTGTCACTAGCCAGGCCTGGCAAAAAAAAACCCTCAGAGGTGTTCAGCCAATTTCCAGACTTGCTGAATACCATGTTTCCATACCAGAGGTGTTTATTTTTTTGCCATCTGTGGCTTCCCTTTGAAAAATGAGTTTTGTTGTACAGCACCAGCAGACCTCAAATCTTCTTGTACTTTGTCATCATGCTTTGTCAGAAAGGAGACAAGTGTGCAATTCTGAAGACACAATCTTTATATAAAAAGCCTTTCTGCTGCATCCAGCCCTGTTTTTCACACACATCTTCAATATGAGTTGATAGTTTTAACACACACATCCTCTGCATGTTTGGAATAATTTTATAATCCTGAGTAATGCTGAGAGGAGGCTGAAGCTTTTCCTCTAATAGCTGGCAAATGTAGAATATGCTGATTTAAAAATATAAAGTCAGTCTAGTCAGTTACACCATGTGCCTCTTTGGTGTCTCAGTTCTGTGTTTTCTGCAAATCAAAGCTTGGGGATTATTTTTTAGGTTCAGGAAGGAGTGAGTGAAGTCATTTTTTGCTGTCTTGGAAAACAAGCTGAGATCTTTTTTTTTATGAGTGTGGTAAACCAGACTGGAGCAGGGCCATGTTGTCTCTTAGAATGTGTGGACAAAACTATGTAGTGGTTCCTCTGAGTGCCCAATTCAATAGTGAGACTGCAGCAATCCATAAAAACTAAAAATACAGAAGGTCAGAGGAACTGTTTTGAGTAAAAGTGACTCCATGAAGGGTAAACGTGTCATGGGGTTTAGGAGTGGTGAGCTGAAATGAATGCAAATATTCTTCTCATTTAAAACATGTTTTTGTAGCTACAGACTAATGTTCAGAAATGAACTGTTCGAAAAAATGTGGGTTTTAATCACCTGAAATTTGGAGGGAGGGGAGAACTTTGGTGAAAGAAGAGGGGAGTGTGTGAAGTGCCTTGATTTTGTTCAGTTACACACAGTCCTGCTGTGATCCAGGACTCCTCATAGCTCTGCCTGTGATTTTTTTTTTTT
>NW_009951784.1:5212-5872 GCF_000747805.2 Chaetura pelagica | reverse complement strand
CCAGATCCTCAAGCTCTCCTGCTCACATTCCGACCTCAGGGAAGTTGGGCTCCTTGTGTTTAGTGCCTGTTTAGCATTTGGCTGTTTTGTCTTCATGGTGGTGTCCTATGTGCAGATCTTCAGGGCCGTGCTGAGGATCCCCTCTCAGCAGGGAAGGCACAAAGCCTTTTCCACCTGCCTCCCTCACCTGGCCGTGGTCTCCATGTTTGTCAGCACTGGTGCATTTGCCTACCTGAAGCCCCCCTCCATCTCCTCCCCATCCTGGTGGTGGCAGTTCTGTACTCAGTGGTGCCTCCAGCAGTGAACCCCCTCATCTACAGCATGAGGAACCAGGAGCTCAAGAATTCCATTAGGAAAGTGATTTCATTAGTGTTTGTCAATATAGATAAACATTCCATCATTCTCCAGAAGTGACATCTTCAGTGGCACAATGTGAACCTGTGCTTTGTTCATTGATTGTGGGTTTTTTTTTTTTGTTTGCATATAACTGTATTGTTCATTAAAATCATGTTCCTATATAATATTTTGTGTTGCCCTGAGAAATGGTCCTATCTCTCTCTGTCACCTGACGCCTGTATAAATGTTTAACACTGCTTCAGAGTTACTTTCTCTGTAACAAAATGACCTCTCCCCTTTTCAGTTCCTCAAGTTTTGGCTGTT
>NW_009951784.1:0-2992 GCF_000747805.2 Chaetura pelagica | reverse complement strand
GCAGGCTTGGCTGGAGATCTGCAGGGGGGCCTGCGTCCCAGTAACCGGGGCGACCCCTTCCTGCTGCTGGCAGGGCTCTGGTCCTGTGGCTTTGTGGGAGATGCAGGCTGGGCAGGCTTCTCTGGTCCGGTTCGGTCCAGGCTGGGCAGGCAGGGTCCCCGGGAGCGGGCACAAGTGGTGCCCCCCCCTCTCCGTTTCTCCAGGCAGCAGCAGTGGCGCTGAGGCAGGTTCAGGTGCTGCAGCGGGGTCTGTCCCAAGCAGAGAGCAAGCAGAGACGAACAGAGCAGATCCTACTCTCTTTTTATGGATTAGAGACCATTGTTCCAGAAAGCACCACTGTCTGAATTAGCCAATCACCATTGGCCAGGTACATATTCTGTTAGAGGCAGTTGTTAACCTGTTGTCTATTTTTCTGCCAGTTATTATACCCCTTGTGCTGCTTCTTTGCTATGCACTTATCTGGTAGGGCAAGAGGCCTGCTCATTCTGTCCTAGAGTGAATCAGTGGAAAGGCATCATTCTTGTTTTGCTGACTTGAAAGGCATTCTTTGTTTAGTCTTATGTGGGGGGGAAGAAAATGGACCGTTCCCCACATCTCACCCCGTGGCTTTTAAGGCAGCAATCATGTAGTGTCTTTATTGTCCATGAGTATGTATGTGTGAACCAGGCTCTTGTCCAAACCCTTTCCTCACATTAGATTTCTCCCCTCCTCGGGTGTAAAAACAAAAATAAATGTAAAAAATACAAATAGAACATAATAATCCATAACGACAAACAAGGGAACAATTCCCAAACATAATATACATATATACAATATAATTATACAACTTCAATAAAACACCAGTGATACAAGAAAATACATACAACCATGTACAAACATGTTCAAACACATGCAAAGACTCCCTATTCCCCCTCTACCCCCCTCTACCCAGCTGCAAACAATCCCAAAGAATTCCAGTCTGCTGGCGGAGAGAAGCAGTGAGTGGTGAAGATTAGGAGAGCTTGAGCCTGAGGGTCGAGGGTGATGAATGGACAGAGTTCTTCCCAGACATCAGCCACGGGTGGAAGAACAGCAGTTGGCTGTCTGTTTATTTCAGCCTCCTACAGGGGGTCATAAATTTCTCTGAAGTGTCTGAGCCAGCAGAATAAAGATCTTACCTTGAGGATTCAATTTCTTGAAAAAAACATTCCTTTCTTATCAGTCTTATTTAAAACAATAAAAGCAAAAGAAATAGAATAATTGCAATTGTTAAAACATATACCAACTTTTCAATTCTGTTAAAAAGAAAAAAGGAAGCAGATCACTTGGGAAATTCCCAAATTTGAACTAAATTCTTGAAGTATAGAAGGAGACACTGTTATAGAGCACCTTGTTTAGGCCATGGGGTGATCAGTCCCACAGCGGTCACAAAGTAACTCCTCCGGAGTCCAGTAACAGGCCTGGTACTCAAAAAGGAAGAAGACCACTTGGGAAATTCCCAAATTTGAACCAAATTCTTAAAGTATAAGAGGAGACACTGTTATAGAGCACCTTGTTTAGGCCATGGGGTGATCAGTCCCATAGCGGTCACAAAGCAACTCCTCCGGAGTCCAGTAACAGGTTGATCAGGCCTGGTACTGTCACCGGGATGTCTCTGGCTCTTTAGGCTGTTATAATTTGCAATGTATCAACTAACAACATTAGCACAGGTATGCAGAAATTACTGATTTTTCCTAAAAGGAGACACCGATTTACTCAACATGAATTATCCAATTTGCACTGATTTTATGTTGTCTGTCATTTAAATCAGATGCAACCCATGTATTTGAATTCACCGGTGTCTGTAAAGTAAGCTTGACCTTACCAATGTTTGGCAGGTTTGCCAAAACAGTTTGTCCAGGGTGGAGAGGAATTTTGGATTTGTTGTAAGGTCTTCTGTGCTTGTCATCATCCTGAGTAGGTGATGCAGGGAAAAAAGCATTTAGGCGAGGGCACCCGTTCACCCCCCACCTATTGTTTACAGTAGAGACTGCATAACTCAACCTCTCATCCCATCTGGATTCCTGTGGACGAATGAGACTTTTAATTAATCCATTAGTACGTTCTACTATCCTGTTAGCTTGTGGGTAATATGGGACATGAAATGTCCATTTGATACCTTCCCTTTTAGCCCATTGTTGTACCAGGTGTGAGGTGAAATGAGTTCCATTGTCAGATTGAATATTTGTGGGTTTAAGGAGAACCCCAAATACCTTTTCCAGAAAATGAACTGTGTTTTCCCCATTTGCTTTAGAAACAGCTTCAGCACAGGTTCCACCACATACTACCTCCAGAATCACAATGATGTATTGTTTGTTTCCAGATTTGCAGAAGGGACCGATGTAGTCCACCTGCCATGTGGACCACAAGGGTTTTCCTTCCCTGATATGCAAATGATCAGATGTTAGTGGATGTTTCCCAAGTCTGATTTTGCAAAGATCACATGAAGAAATGACTGTTTTACACTGCTCACAGGTGACAGGCCATCCACGGGCTTGTGCCTCTTTATATAGATCAAAAGATTCTCTTTTACAGTGGAGCCATTCTAGCAATCTCTTCCATTCCTGATTTTCTCCTTCTGTGATAGCTGATCGGATTTGTTTCACATCAATTCCTGCTAGCTCATCAACATAGTTACTCCACTTACTAGCTTCATTTTTCAAATTAGTCTGGTGAGAAGGGATCCACCCTACATGAAAATTAGGGTTCTCTTTAGCAATTTTCAATATTTGTTGCCATTTCTCTTTATGCCAAACTGGCACCCCATTAATCTCCCAATTATTCTGTTCCCAGAAAGTTATCCACTCTACGCAGCCTTTGAAAACTGCAAAAGAGTCTGTGTAAATGTACACAGCTTCCTTGGAGGCTTTTTCTTTTACAAAAACATTGAGAACAGCATCCAGCTCTCCCACTTGGGCACTGCTCTTATTTATTTATTTATTTATTTATTATTTGTTCGCCTGTGGAGGGTTTA
>NW_009951783.1:4378-9473 GCF_000747805.2 Chaetura pelagica | reverse complement strand
AGTAACCCCCAGGCAGCTGCTCCCAACGCCCCCAGTGCCACCAGTGCTCCCAGTACCCCACATGACTCCCAGCCCAGTGCACTCCAGTAACTCCCAGTAATCCCCAGCCCAGCTTTCCCAGTATCCCCAGTCCGAGGAGGCTGGGAGATCCTCCCCAATTTAACATGTTAATTATTAATTAACTAATTGGGGGAGGGGGGGCCTTGGGTAAAAACCCCCCTGAATTTGGGGCAAAACCCCTCGAATTTGGGTCAAAACCCCAACATTTGGATTTTTAAAAATTTCCTCCAAGTTGGATTAAAAAAAAAACTTCAAATTTGGATTAAAAAAAGGCTCAGATTTAAAAAAAAAAAGCCCCAAATTCGGATTAAAAAAAACACCTCAAATTCAGATTTAAAAAATTATTCAAATTCGGATTAAAAAGCCTCAAATTCGGATTTAAAAAATCCCCTCAAATTCGGATTTTAAAAAAGCTTCAAATTCGGATTCAAAAGCCTCAAATTCAGATTTAAAAACCACAATCCTGAAATTCAGATTTTTTTTAAAAAAAAAAAAAAAAAAAAAAAAAAGCCTCAAGTTTGGATTTTAAAAAAGCTTTAAATTCGGATTTAAAAAAAAAAATCTCAAATTCAGATTTTAAAAATTATTCAAATTCGGATTAAAAAGCCTCAAATTTGGATTTAAAAACCACAATCCTGAAATTCAGATTAAAAATTTTAAAAACCCTCAAACTTGGATTTTTAAAAAGCTTTAAATTTGGATTTTAAAAAAAACAAACCCTCAGATTAAAAAAGCCTCAAATTTGGATTTTAAAAAGGCCTCAAATTCAGATTTAAAAAAAAGCCTCAAGTTTGGATTTTGAAAAAGCTTTAAATTTGGATTTAAAAAAACCTCCAATACAGATTAAAAAAGCCTCAAATTTGGATTTTCAAAAAGCTTTAAACTTGGATTTTCAAGAAGCTTTAAACTTGGATAAAAACCCCCTCAAATTCAGATTAAAAAAAGCCTCAAATCCAGATTTTAAAAAAGCTTAAAATTTGGGGTTTAAAAATTTTAAATTCTGATTTTAAAAACCCCTCAAATTTAGATTAAAAAAGCCTCAAATTCAGGTTAAAAAAGCCTCAAATTTGGATTTTAAAAAGGCCTCAAATTCAGATTTAAAAAAAAGCCTCAAGTTTGGATTTTGAAAAAGCTTTAAATTTGGATTTAAAAAAACCTCCAATACAGATTAAAAAAGCCTCAAATTTGGATTTTCAAAAAGCTTTAAACTTGGATTTTCAAGAAGCTTTAAACTTGGATAAAAACCCCCTCAAATTCAGATTAAAAAAAGCCTCAAATCCAGATTTTAAAAAAGCTTAAAATTTGGATTTTAAAAAGTTTAAATTCTGATTTTAAAAAACCCTCAAGTTTAGATTTAAAAAGCCTCAAATTCAGATTTTAAAAGCCTCAAATTTGGATTTTAAAAAGGCCTCAAATTCAGATTTAAAAATAAAGCCTAAAGTTTGGATTTTCAAAAAGCTTTAAACTTGGATTAAAAAAAACTCAAATTCAGATTTAAAAAAGCCTCAAATCCAGATTTTGAAAAAGCCTAAATTTTGGGTTTTAAAAATTTTAAATTCTGATTTTAAAACCCCTCAAATTCAGATTTAAAAAGCCTCAAATTTGGATTTTAAAAAGCTTTAAATTCTGATTTTAAAGAAAAAAACTCAAATTCAGATTAAAAAAAGCCTCAAATTTAGATTGTGTAAAAATTAGTCTTTTTTTTGGGGGAAAAAAAATCACATTTTGGGAAACTCTCCCCTCAAATTTGGGGAAAAAACACTGAAATTTTGGGGAAAATTAAAAAACAAAAACAAATGAGATGTTTCTGAACCCTCCTCAGATTTTGGGTAAAACCCTTCAAATTTTGGAAAAATGCCTCAAATTATGGTTAAAACCACCTCACATTTGGGGAAAAACCTCTAATTTGGGGAAAACCCTCAAATTTGGGGAAAAAGCTTTTAAATTGGAGAAAAAACACCTTGATTTTTGGTTAGAGAAACCTCAAATTTGAGGAGAAATGTTAAATATTAGGGAAAAAAAATCAATTTTTGTTTAAACCCTCAAATTTTTGCAGGGGGAAAAGCTCAAATTTGAGAAAAAAAAACCATCAAATATTAGGGAAAAATCTCAATTTTTTTAAACCCTCAAATTTTGGGGGAAAATCCTCAATTTGGGGGGAAAAAAACCCTCAAATGTTGGGGGAAAATATCTCAAATTTGAGGAAAAAAATATCAAATATTGGAAACAATCTCAGTTGTTTTTGAAAAACCCTCAAATGTGGAGGAAAAACATCAATTTGGTTTTTTTCAATCCCTCAATTTTGAGGGGAAAACCCCCCTTTTTTTGGGCAAAACCCTCTTTTAATTTAAAAAAACACCTCAAATTTGGGGCAAAACCCCTTAAATTTGGGGGGAAAAGCTCAAAATGTTGAGGAAAACCAACAAAACTCTCCAATTCTGGGAAAAGAAACCCCTGAGTTTTGATAACAACCCTGCAAATTTGGGTTAAAAACAGAAATACCTTGAATTTTGGATTTTAAATAACCCAAAATTTTGCTTAAAACCCCCTCAAATTTTTTATAAATGAAACTCTTGAATTTTTTGTTTAAAATTCCTCAAATTATGGTTAAAAAAAACCACCAAACACCTTGAATTTTCATTTTAAACCTCCTCAAAACCCTTGAATTTTGGTTTAAAGCCCCTCAGTTTGGTTAAAAGGGAAATAATTGAATTGTAGTTGAAACAAAAACCTAAATTTTTGCCTAAAACAAAGTTTGAATTTTGGTTTAAAATCCCCTCAAGTTTTGGTAAAAAAATTCTAAGCTTGAATTTTGGGTTTTAAACCCTCAAATTTTGGCCAAAAAAAAGGTAAATATGGAATTTTTGTTTTAAAAAGCCCACAAAATTTTAATTAAAAAATTAAAATCTTAATTTTTAGTGGGATATCCTCAGAAAATGTAAAAAAAAGGGGAATTTTGGTTTTATGAATCTTGAATTTTCATTTAAAACCCCTCAAGTTTTGTTTCAAAAAGCAAAAAAAACCTTGAACTTTGCTATAAAAAACATCAAAGATCGGTTAAAAAGTGAAAAAACCTTGCTTTTTTGTTTTTAAACCCCTCCCATTTTGGTGAAAAAAAAGGGAATAAACTTGAATTTCCCTTCAAATTTTGGTTAAAAGGTGGAAAAACCCCTTGATTTTTGGTTTCAAAACCAGCAAATCCTGGTTCAATCCCCTCAAAACCTTCCGTTTTCTTTAGAACCCCCCGCAAAAGTTGGGACCCCGCGGGGTTTGGCTCCAAATTCCACTTGGGAATTCCTGGGTTTTCCACCCCCTGGTTTTGGTGTTGGGATTTGGGATTTTTTTCCCCACGTTTTTTTGGGGGCTTGGGTTTGGTTTTTGGGCCCCGATTTTGGTGTCGCGGGATCAACGGGACGTGCTGGGATTCGGTTTCGTTGCCACGTTTCATTCCTGGGCCTGGATTTCCTTCCTCATCCCATTCCTGGGCCTGGATTTCCCTCCTCATCCCATTCCTGGGCCTGGATTTCCCTCCTCATCCCATTCCTGGGCCTGGATTTCCTTCCTCATCCCATTCCTGGGCCTGGATTTCCTTCCTCATCCCATTTCCTCATCCCATTCCTGGGCCTGGATTTTATTTTCCAAGCTTGGTTTCTGGGGGTTTTTTTGCAGTTGGAATTTTTTTAATTGTTGTCCTTCCCCAGGTCCTGATTTTAGGGCTTGGGTTTTTCTTTCCACAGCCAACTTTTGAGACTGGATTTTCCAAAATCCATCCTGGGGCTTGGAGTTTCCTCCTCATCCCCTTCTGGGCCTGGATTTCTCTCCAAATCCCTTTTTTTGGGCCTGGATTTCTTCCATATCTTATTTCTGGGCCTGGATTTTCCTCTAAAACCCATTTATGAGCTTAGATATTTCTTCACATCCCATTTTGGGGCCTGGATTTTCCTCCACATCCCATTTATGAGGCTGATGTCTCTCCAAAACCCATTTCTAGGCCTGGATTTCCCTCCACATCCCATTTCTGGGCCTGGATTTCTCTCCAAATCCTTATTTTGGGCTTAAGTTTTTTCTCCACATCCCATTTCTGGGCCTGGATCTCCCTCCATATCCTTATTTTGGGCTTAAGTTTTTTCTCCACATCCCATTTCTGGGCCTGGATCTCCCTCCATATCCCATTTCTGATGTTAATTTCTCTCCACATCCCATATCTAGGCCTGGATTTCTCTCCACATCCCATTTCTGGGCTCGGATTTCCCTCCACATCCCATTTCTGATGTTAATTTCTCTCCACCTCCCATATCTAGGCCCGGATTTCTCTCCACATCCCATTTCTGGGCCCAGATTTCCCTCCACATCCCATTTCTGATGTTGATTTCCCTCCACATCCCATTCACGAGGTCGATTTCCCTCCTCATCCCACTCAGGGCCGGCGTCCCCACGTCCCGACGTCTCCCGCGTTCCCGGGGCGCTCGGTTCAGTCGTCGCCGGGTTTTTCCGCCTTCCCGCCTCCGGTGGATGTTTCCTTCCCCCCTTCTCCCCTCCCTCCCCCCTTTCCCCGTGTCCTATTTTTGGATCTGGAATATAAAAAGGCGGAGGTTGATGTTCTTGGCCGCCAGCAGTTTGTTGCACTCCACGGAGTCGCGGATGGGCAGGGGCAGGTAGTCGGTCTCGGCGCTCTCGTTGCTGAACACAAAGTGGTAGATGACGGGGCGGATGCGGACGTCGTCGTAGGGTCCTTCCAGCAGGAGGAAGGAGCATTCCAAGGGGGAGCTGACCTTGCTCTTCAGGATGAGCTGGAAGGAGAGGGTGCGCTTGCAGGACAGGTTGGGGTTGCGCTCCGAGTCGTTGACCCGCGCCTTCAGCACCCAGGTCTGGTTCAGCACCGTCAGGCGCGGCGTCTCGTAGTACAGGCGGGTGATGAAGTCGTCCGTGCGGTACGGCCTGAACTGCACCTCTGGTGGGGCAGGAGAAGGGGAGCAGCAGTCAGAGGACACCCCCCCGTCAGCCTCCTGGCCATGGTGGTGACTCAGGTTGGGGC
>NW_009951783.1:1744-2942 GCF_000747805.2 Chaetura pelagica | reverse complement strand
GCCTCGTGGTGAAGCTGGTGGTACCAAACAGCTGGTGAAGCTGGTGGTACCACACAGCTGGAACTGCACCTCTGGGAAACACCAGAACTGGGAGGTTGGAGTCATCCCACCCCCTCATCATCCTCCTCACACTGATCACAACTCAAGCTGTGCCCAAAGAGAAGGCACAACCCGAGATGGGACCAAAGCTCCAGCGCTCAACTCAACCGTGGTGCCGCGTGGTGAAGCTGGTGGTACCAAACAGCTGGTGAAGCTGGTGGTACCAAACAGCTGGAACTGCACCTCTGGGAAACACCAGAACTGGGAAGACTGGAGTCATCCCACCCCCTCATCATCCTCCTCACATTGATCACAACTCAAGCTGTGCCCAAAGTGAAGGCACAACCCGAGATGGGACCAAAGCTCAACCGTGGCGCCTCGTGGTGAAGCTGGTGGTACCAAACAGCTGGTAAAGCTGGTGGTACCAAACAGCTGGTGAAGCTGGTGGTACCAAACAGCTGGAACTGCACCTCTGGGAAACACCAGAACTGGGGAGATCAGTCATCCCATCCCTCTGCTCTGGTGGCAACTGTGCCACGACCACCAGCCAAAGCTCCACCACTCAACTCAGCACCACGGTGCAAAGGCTGCTGGGCGGTGGCAGATGGTGCCAAGAGGGGCAGCTCCTGGCCAGAGGGCTCCACCAGTGTCCCACAGTGTGTCACCAACTGCCACCAACACCCAGAGCTCCACCGGGATCCAACAAGTGTCAGCAACCACCACTAGAGCCCAAAGGCTTCACCAGGGTCCAAGAAGGTTTGGGCAAGATCGTGGTGACATGGAGAGACAGCAGGGACAGAGCAGGTTGTGGGGACATGGAGAGACAGCAGGGACAGAGCAGGTTGTGGGGACACGGAGAGAGACAGCAGGGACAGAGCAGGGTGTGGGGACATGGAGAGACAGCAGGGACAGAGCAGGTTGTGGGGACATGGAGAGACAGCAGGGACAGAGCAGGTTGTGGGGACATGGAGAGACAGCAGGGACAGAGCAGGTTGTGGGGACATGGAGAGACAGCAGGGACAGAGCAGGTTGTGGGGACATGGAGAGACAGCAGGGACAGAGCAGGTTGTGGGGACATGGAGAGACAGCAGGGACAGAGCAGGTTGTGGGGACATGGAGAGACAGCAGGGACAGAGCAGGTTGTGGGGACATGGAGAGA
>NW_009951783.1:0-494 GCF_000747805.2 Chaetura pelagica | reverse complement strand
GTGGCCCCCCCTGCATGGGCAGGGACACCTCCCAGCAGCCCAGGCTGCTCCAAGCCCCATCCAACCTGCCCTTCAACACTGCCAGGGATAGGGCAGCCACAGCTTCCCTGGGCACCTCAATCTCCCTCTTCCAGTTTTAATCCATCCCCCCTTGTCTTCTCCCTCCCTGCCCTTGTCCCAAGCCCCTCCCCAGCTTTCCTGGAGCCCCTTCAGGCACTGGAAGCTGCTCTCAGGTCTCCCTGGAGCCTTCTCTTCTCCAGGCTGAACACCCCAACTCTCCCAGCCTGGCTCCAGAGCTTCTCCATCCAAGGATCATTTTCATGGCCCTTCTCTGGCCTGTTGCTCCAACAGCTCCACATCCTCGTGCTGGGGCACCAGAGCTGGCCACACAGCTCCAGGTGAGCTCAGAGGGGCAGAACCACCTCTCCCCACCTGCTGCCCAGGATGGAGTTGCCCCTTCAGGGGGCTGGATCTCCCCCAAGGTCCCTCCCACC
>NW_009951782.1:19098-47172 GCF_000747805.2 Chaetura pelagica | reverse complement strand
TAACCTTCCATGGGGTTTTGTGTGCCCTTTTCACCCTGGAGTGATGCATCCAGGCACTCTGTTCCTTGATCTTGATAGCTGTGAAGGTCAGCAGCACTTGGAATGGTCCTTCCCACTGCAGTTCCAGAGTCTTGTCTGCAAGATACTTTACATATACAAAATCACCAAGAGATTTCTTATGTACTGGCCCATCAAGTCCCCTGCCCCTTGTGCTGTATACATGTTTTTCAATCTTTCTAAGTTGTTTGCTCAGCTCTATGAGGTACCCATTCAATTGTTCTTCCCCTGTTTGTGATGATGTTCCCATCCTTGCAGAATATGGCCTTCCATACAGGATTTCAAAAGAACTCACTCTCTCCCTGGCTCTAGGCCTTGTTCTGATTCGTAAAAGAGCCAGAGGCAGGGATTGTGGCCAAGGCAAGCTTGCAGTGATTAATTTTCTCTACCTGGCCACTCAATTGAGGCCAGTAGGGAGTATGCAGTTGCCAGTCAATCCCTAGTTGTAAGCTCACTTGTTGAACTATTTTTGATATAAAGTGTGGTCCCCTATCTGAGGACATTGCTGAGGGTACACCAAACCTTGGAATGATTTCTTGTAACAAGACTTTGTTAACCTCCCAAGCTTTTGCCGTCCTGCAAGGGAATGCTTCTGGCCATCCTGAAAAAGTATCAGTTAATACCAACAAATACCGGTACCCCCCTTTTCTTGGGAGTTCCGAGAAATCAATTTGCCATTGTTGTCCAGGCAGGTTACCTCTGCCTATCTGGCCCATTTCCAGTTCTGGGCCTCCTTTGGGGGTAGTCTGAAGGCAAATATCACACTGTTGTGTCACCTGTCGCACTGTTGTATACAGGTTTTTGGCAATGATTTTCCCAGTCAAATATTTGTACAGTGCTTCTGCTCCCCAATGACCTTTCCTATGTTCCTCTCGAACTACTAACCATATCATGTGTGAGAGGTCTATAATTTTCTGCTGTGGAGTAACTGCCCATCCATCCTGGTTATATTCCCCATCTAAATCCCCTATAAGTTTAAGGTCTTCCTTATTATAGTGAGGTTTTCCCCCAGTATGACCTTACCATCTGGGATTAGTGCTCCCTCAGTTACCTGTTCCACCCACGCCACTTGTTTTGCCTCTCTGTCTGCGAACTCATTGCCTTTTTCTATGGCCGACTGTACTTTCTGGTGTGCCTTTACATGCATGATAGCTGCTTTTTCTGGTACTTGGATGGCTTCCAGAAGTTTCAAAATTTCTGTGGCATGCTTAATGGCTTTTCCCTGAGAGTTCAAGAGTCCTCTCTCCTTCCAAATGGCTCTGTGAGCATGCACCACTCCAAATGCATATTTAGAACCAGTCCATATGTTGACTCTCAGTTCTTTAGCTTTCTCAAGGGCCTTTGTCAAGGCAATTATTTCTGCTTTCTGAGCCGAGGTTGAAGCAGGTAGCAGTCCAGAGTCTAGGACCCTGTCAGTTGTTGTAACAGCATATCCTGAGTATCGGGTGCTGCTTACCATATAACTGCTTCCATCTGTGAACCAGTCTTCGGCTCCCTCCAATGGAGTGTCCTTTAGGTCTGGACGGCTGGAGTATACTGCTTCAATAGTCTCTAAGCAGTCATGTTCCACAATCTCCCCTTGGTTGCCATCTAAGAAAGAAGCTGGGTTGACAATATTAGTCACCACTATCTCTATGTCATCTTGTTCTACCATGATAGCCTGGTATTTCAGGAACCTCTGTGGTGATAACTAATGACCACCTTTAGCTTCCAAGACTGCCGACACTGTGTGAGAGACAAGCACAGTCATTTTCTGGCCCAAGGTGAACTTACGAGCTTCCTGGATATTCAAGATAGTAGCTGCCACTGCTCTGAGGCACCCTGGCCACCCTTTTGCAGCCTCATCCAATTGTTTGAAGAAATAAGCCACAGCCCTTCGATAGGGCCCAAGGTCCTAGGCTAGGATTCCCAAGGTGATTCTCTGTTTCTCATGTGAGAATAAAAGGAAAGGTTTACTCACGTCTGAGCGCAGGTGCTGACATTAAGGCTCTTTTTAAATCTGTGTAGGCCCTGATTGCTTCTGGGGTCCACTTCAGTTCACTCTCGCATACCTTGATAAGGTCATACAAAGGTTTCACCAGGAGCCCATAGTTGTAAATCTGGAGCCTGCACCATCCAGTCATGTCCAAAAAGGTGCGTAGTTCTTTCACAGTCCTGGGCTGTGGTGTCTGGCAAATTGCCTCCTTTTGGCTTTGTCCTAGGGTACGGACCCCTGCACTGATTTCATAGCCCAAATAAACAACCTGCTGTTGTACTACTTGTGCCTTCTTCTGGGAGACCCGGTACCCCTGTAAGCCCAAAAAGTTTAAGAGACTCACCGTCCAGGCTGTACAACCTTCTCTAGTCTCTGTGGCTACAAGCAAGTCATCTACGTATTGAAGAACCTTGCCTTTGTCAGAGGGCGGGTCCCAACTTTCAAGATCTTTGGCTAGTTGATTGCCAAATATCGTGGGACTGTTCTTGAATCCTTGAGGCAACACGGTCTAGGTTAATTGGGTTTTACGTCCACTTTTAGGGTTTTCCCATTCAAAGGTGAATAGCCTCTGGCTAGACTCGTGGAGAGGGAGGCAAAAGAAGGCATCCTTTAAATCTAGAACAGTAAACCAAGTTAGTTCATGGGTCAGGGTAGTAAGCAAAGTATATGGGTTAGCCACTACGGGATACAGATCTTCAGTTATTTTGTTAATTGCCCTCAGGTCTTGTACAATTCAGTAAGATTTATCTGGTTTCTTTACTGGAAGGATAGGAGTATTAAAGTCAGATTCACATTCCTTTAAAAATCCCTGGTTTAAAAATTTCTCAATAATGGGTTGAATACCTTCCTGAGCCTCCTGCTTTAGAGGATACTGTTTTATTCTTACCGGTCTTTGTCCCTCTTTCAATTTCACGGTGACTGGTATGGCATTTTTAGCTCACCCTGGTATGCCTGTCGCCCATACTCCTGGGTATACCTGGTTGCTAATTTCCTCACTCATCTTTCCTTCTATTGGAAGATCTGCTAAAAGTAAACACATTATTTGTACATATTGTTGATCATTTACTTCCAGAGTAACTTCCCCATTCTTAAATTTAATAATGGCTTCCAATTGTTCCACGAGGTCCCTCCCCAAAAGAGATTTAGGGGAGTCAGGCAAATATAGAAGTTTGTGGACCCCCATCTGTTTTCCCAATCTATATTTTAATGGTTTACAAAATATGCTTTTTCACTTTGGCCAGTAGGTCCTTTTACAATAACATTAATTGTAGAAGGGTATTATAGTCTAAGGTCCCATTTAGTGGCCATTTTGCCTCATTTTCTAGTCTATAAAGTGGCCACCACTGATTGCAGTACTTAACAAGGGCCTTTTTATTTTCGGTGCTCTTGGACCCAGCAATATCTTTCCAATGTGCTAATATGCATCCTAAGGGGCTTTTCCTTAGGATTTCTTTTTCCTGGGTATTTCCCTTTTTTGTTTCCTCTTTTTAGTTCCTCACTTCTCTGCACTTGGAACCCTCCCCCAGTTGTATCCCAAAGTTCAACAACTTACTCCAATTGCAACAGCTGCCAGTAACAGTATCACTCACAAAGCAGTAATTCCACAACAATAGTATTCATAATTCATACTATACATGGTGTTGATATGTTACTGCTAAGACAGTTCAAACTTTGTTTTGGGGTTTTGTTTTGGTTTGGTTTTTTTTACCTTTTGAAACAGAGATCTCTTTTCTTTAACAACCCATGTTACAAACTCACACAGCGATCTCTTAACGCTTTCGCTTCGTTCGTCTCCGGCCGCGCCCCTCGCGGAGCTACGGAACCGCGGATCAGAACTCCACACTCGCTCCGTGCTTAATTGCACGTCTCGGTCACACTTCATTCACACACACGCACACCGAGATCTCTCATTCACTCCGGGCCATCTTAGAGTAGGAGTGCCCCCGCAGGAGGCATTGCCGAAAGCAGCACACTGGCAATTTAAGTAGTAGTGTCAGGTCACTTATTTCTGCTGAGCATCTCCGCTCTGTTGTTGTTGCAAGCATCTATCTTCTTTTCCATTGCCTAAGCAATTGACAGTATTGGTATTTCTTTATTCTTGAACTGAATGACGAACTATCACATGGAAAGTGATGAAAAAGCTTGACATTTTTAGAAATGCATTATCATAGGTCATGTTTCTGCTTTTTGCTTTGAGATACTGAAGACAGGAGTATTATATTAAAAATAAAGAAAAAAACATTTCACTGACAATAGGAAAAAACACTGGCCAAACAAAAACAACTCCTACACACATCACATAACCCTGAGCATTATATGCTCATTATGCTTAGAAAATGAACAGGAAGAAAACCTCAGCCCTTAGCCTTGGACCTCCTAAGTGTCCAGTACTATCCACATAAACAGTACAGATTTTCCAGGTGATGAGACCTTGGAACCTTGGAAGCAGAGGCATATGGTGGAAAACATCCCCTGGCTGAAGAGCTGTAGCCTCTCTCACACCAGGACTTTCTCTCATTCAGCTGCTCACCCTGTCAATGACCAGCTCTGAGTCAACCAAGGAGCAGAAAAGATTTCTGTGATGAATAGCCTGGATTACAAAGGAGTGAATTAACAGGTTATTACATGTATCTGTAATGTCAGTATCAATTAAAGCAGGGATCCTATGGGGTGAATTAGTAATTTTCATAAGAGTTAGGTCAGAGTATTTCTCAAGCAAGGAAAGTTTGTTGTTGTTAAGCAATGTATTTGTCACTGTTTGACTCAGGTCTGACAACAGTGCTCTCGATCCCCTCCCACCCAGGTAGGGAAGGAGAGAGAGAAAAAGAGACTTGGCTGGATTGAAAACTAAACTACACAGCTTTAATTAAACACTAATGAATTATATAAGAGAATATATACAATTATATACAGATATTTTCCGGTATGGGCAAAAGCCTCTCGCCTCCCCCCACCCCCAGCATCTTCCACAGCACTCCCCTGAGCTGGGAAGAGTCCCGAGGAATCCCGGAGCTGCTGCTGGAGAAAGCGGAGAGTGATGAGGGTCAGGAGATCTCGAGCCTAAGGGTCGACGGTGATGGATGGATGGAGTCCTCCCCGGACGCCGACCATGGACGGAAGAGAAGGGAAAAAGAAGCAGGAAGGAAGTTGTCTTCTGTGATCTCTGACCTTCCCCTGAGTTTACGTAGATATATGGAATGGAATATCTCTGGCCAATTTTGCTGTCCGTCTAACTCAGCCTCCTCCGGGGGGGTCACAGATCTCCCCATAGTGTCTGAGCCGGCAGAGTGAAGGTGCGACTTTGGAGACCCAGCAGTTAGAAAAACATTCCACTGTCTTATCAGCTTTAGAAGAACACACTGTTGCTAGTTAAAAGAAAGCTTACTGAAGGAAAAAAAAAATCAGTTAAAGGAAAATTGGCTTCATCCTAGCTCAAGCCAGGACAGGTCTGCACCACGTTCTTGCTTTTTCAGCAAGTTTCTGTGGGAACATCCTCTCACACAATATCTTCCCTCACAATCCAAGCCTTATCTATGCATTTCAAGCCTTATCTGTGCTAAGCAATGCCATCCTGTTTACTCCTTATGTGTTAGTCCTTTTTACCAAGGGAGGCCATCTGGTTTTCCTCAGATCAGCTTCTGCCTGCACCTTAGCAACTATCAATGCTATTGGCTTCTCTGTCTCATCCAATAAATTATCCATTATCATCTGCAAATCATTCCAATCTGTGTCCTGTGTCCTAATAACTGTGTCCACTATTCTGCCCATCTTCTCAGGATTTTCCCTATAAGTTCCTGCAGCCTGCTTCCAATCCATCAACTCCACAATCGGAAAAGGTACTTTCACATATACAGGTCCATCTTGACCAACTCCTTGTCTCAAAGGGGCTAACATCTGTGTTTGCTGTCTAGTTCTCCAAGATATGGGAGTATGCACCACAACTTCTGAAGGTCCTTCTTCCTCATCTCTCATTCCACTGTTCTCTGGCTCCACTGTTTCCTCCCTGTCCCTGCCTATGGTGTTCCCATTGTCTTTGTGGAGGAGCTACCTCTAATTCTGGTCCTGCTTCATCTTTTGGTACCATGTATTTAATGCACCTTTTTGCGGAGCAACTTGTCTTGTTTTTTTTTGTTTTCAGAACTTAAAGCCATTACTAGATTGTCTCAACTAATCAATTTACATTCTTTACGCCAATCAGTTTGTTGCCTCAGATAAAAGAACAAGTCTACATATGGAACTTCATTCCATTTTCCTTCACTTCTACAAAACCACATCAACTGTAATATAGTGATATAGCTTGAAGTTCAGTTGTGGGCCATTTTTCTTGATCTTCTAAAACATACAGGGGCCGTGGTTATAATATTCTGTCATTTGTTCTTTTCACACATCATCCTGTAGTTCTCCCCAATGGTCTAATAAACACCCTGATGGGGAGGTTTTTATCTTTTCATCAGGAGGCAGATTACCAACACTTTTATTCTTAAACAAATGTGCTAATTTGGACATTATTTTGAAATGTGTTAATGTCCACACAAAATCACTTCGTCTTTTCCTTCATTCTTCTCTGGCTGCACCCTTTGCAGGATAACAGAACCGCGGATCCAAACTCCACGCTTGCTTCATACTTGTTTGTATGTCTCAATCACACACACCCCAATACCAGTAAAAATGTATGAAAACAGTTACAGATACCACACAATATATATAAACACCAACAGAGACTTATAGGTGCTTAGGTTTCTACTACCAAAATTTGTCCAACCCTGCAATAGCTTTTGCTTATGTTGTCACCATTTGACTCAGGTTTGACAAGAATGCTCTCGATCCCCTCCCCCTTCCCACCCAGGTAGGGAAGGAGAGAGAGAATAAGAGAGAGAGACTTTACTGTATTGAAAACTAAACTAGACAGCTTTAATTAAGCACTAATGATAAAAGAAAATATATACAATTATATACAAATGTCTTCAGGAATGTGCAAAAGCCTCTTGCCTCCCCCCACCCCCAGCAGTTCCCACAGCACTCCCCTGAGCTGTGAACAGTCCCAAAAAGTCACAGATTGCTGCTGGTGAAAGCACAGAGTTTCAAGGGTCAGGAGAGTTTGAGCCTAGGGGTCGACGCTGATGGATGGACGGAGTCCTCCCTGGACACCGTCCATGGATGGAAGAGAAGGAAAGAAGAAGCAGGAAGGAAGTTGTCTTCTGTGATCTCTGACCTTCCTCTGAGCTTACGTAGATATATGGAATGGAATATCTCTGGCCAGTTTTGCTGTCTGTCTAATTCAGCCTCCTACGGGGGGGTCATAGATCTCCCTGTAGTGTCTGAGCCGGCAGAGTAAAGATGTGACCTTGAGGACCCAGAGGTTAGAAAAACATTCCATTGTTATCAGTCTTAGCTGGAACGTTCTGTGACTAGTTAAAAGAAAGCTTAATGAAGGAAAAAAAAAGAACAGTTAAAGGAAAATTGGCTTCATCCTGGCTGTCATTAATTTATAAATGTGATACCTCTTTAGCTGAATTACTTGGTTTAGCTGAGTTACTTAGGAGGCCAACACCATATTCCACAAACCTCACTCTATGCCAACAGTGTTAATTATTAGTATTAAAGAGCTCACATACGGGTGAACAAGGACCTTTGGAGCCTTCATAATAAAACCACTCACATCAGCCCTGGATGGGAAGAGGCAGATGTATTCCTTCATCCTTTCCACAAGATAGCTCCCCCAGCACAGTAAGGGTATCAATGCCAAGGCAAAACACATAGTAATTATTTGTATTAACATGTTCTCAAGCTCAGAAAAATAGATAAGCAGTGCAGCCAGAAAACTCCACAACCCACACAGAAGCTTGCCACTCAATAACTACTTTAACTATAGTACACTTAATACAAAACTGCTATTGCCTCATGCCCCATGTCGGGCACCAAAAAGGACTGTGGTGCATTGAGCTTGGCTGGATGCTAGGTGCCCACCAAGCTACTCTATCACTCCCCTCCTCAGCGGGACAGAAGGAGGGAACATAAGATGGAAAAAATCTCATGGATCAAGATAGCAGTTGAATAAAGGAAAAGTCACACGTGGAAGCAAAATAAAACAAACAAAAAGAATTATTCTCTGCTTCTCATCAGCAGGCAATGTCCAGCTACTTCCTGGGAAGTAGGGCCCCAGGACACATAGCGGTTGATCTGGAAGACAAACGCCTTAATGACAAATGCCCCCTCCTCTCCTCCTTTCTCTCAGCTTTTATTGCTGAGCATGACGTTATATGGTATGGAGTATCTCTTTGGTCAGATTGGTTAAGCTGTTCTGGATATATCCCCTCCCAAGCTCTTGCCCACCTCCAGTCTACTAGTCTTTGAATGGGGGTGGGGTTGGAGAGAGAGCCTTGATATAATGTGAACACTGCTTAGCAGTAGCCAAAACACTGGAGTGTTATCAACACTTTTCTAGATACAAATACAAAGCACAGCACTATGAAGGCTGCTATGGAGAAAGTTAATTCCATCCCAGCCAGACCTGATACAAAAGCACTGGCCTTGTGTGGGCATCAGCTACGGGCCGCAGGCGGCCTTGATCTTGACAAACTACAGCTGTGCCCTTGACAGTTAGAGACAAACATGTTTGTGGGAAAAGAAGGTATGAGAGAGATACGGATGTGTGTTGACATTCCTGTAAGAAAATGTAAGAAACTTGTAACCTATCACAAAGTAAGATAGAACGCGTGAACAGAAGCTGTTAACCAATGGGAAGGAAGCGTAAGGCGCGTGGACAGGAGAAAAAGGTATAAGAATGTTATGTAACCTAATAATAAAGGCTGATACTGGTGACCATCATGGTGTCCCGGCCCCATGCTCCGCCGCAGACTTGAGCCTAATCTGGTATGTGGTCTCTGCATTGCTGCTGTCACAGTGTTGCAAGAACCATCTCATGGAGAAATCAGCAATTATACCTCCCCCCTTTTCTCGTCTGAGAAAGAGATATTTTTTTTTCCTTTTTTTTTTTTTTTTTTTTTTTTTTTTTTGTGGATACAACGAAGAGTGGCACCTCCTCTTTCCTCTCCTCTGGGATAGGTCTTTCCAGACTGAAGGAGTGAAGGAGTCCCAAAAAAGACCATCAGAAGACCACAAAAAACAGCCAAAGGGCCCATGAAATACAAATTGGATTTCAATGTGTCACAAAGAGTGCAGATGGTGACAGGGAATTTGCTTTGCTAATGGTTGTGGAGGATCTTACTACTACCTGTAAGACCATTGCAACAAACAGGAGGAGCTGGATGCCATTGTGCATCTAGAAAACGATCATATAGTTGCAATCACAAAAACATGGTGGGATGAATCACACAGCTGGAGAGGTGCAATGGATGCTACAAACTCTCCAGAATCACAGAATCACCAAGGCTGGAAAAGAACTTTAAGATCATCAAGTCCAGCCTATGACATAACAACACCACATTAGCTAGACCATGGCACTAAGTGCAACATCCAGCCTTTCCTTGAACACATCCAGGGATGGTGCCTCCACCACTTCCCTGGGAAGTCCATTCCAATGTCTAATCACCCTCTCCGTGAGGAAATACTTCCTAATATCCAACCTAAACCTCCCCTGGAGCAGCTTGAGGCCATGCTCTCTCATTTTGTTGCTAGTTGCCTGGAAAAAGAACCCAGCCCCCACCTGACTACAACCTCCCTTCAGGTAGTTGAAGAGAGTGATAAGGTCTCCCCCTGAGTCTCCTCTTCTTCAGGCTAAACAACCCCAGCTCCCTCAGCCTATCCCTATAAGACTTTCCCTCTAAGTGTTAAGTACCTCAGCCTTTTCTTTGTCCTCTGTTACTAAGTTACCCCCCTCATCCGCTAAGAAATGAAGATTCTCCCTAACCCTCCTTTTGTTATTAATGTATTTATAAAATGCCAGAATGGGAATTTGGGACATCTTTTTCCGCAAACATGAAAACTCACCTAGAAGCCCCCTACTTCCTCCTGATTGCAACTTCCAACAATGCCCAATAGTGACTCCATTTTATGATCATCTAGTTGCTCACAACTATATCCCTTCCGAGGCCTTTCTTGACTGAGATATTCTTTGGATAACAATCTGGACCAGATATGTGAAAAACTGAAAATTATAGAAGATAAATCCCAATTGCAAAAGGATCAACACAAAATGATCAAGAAAAAGGGTTATGACTATTATAATGGGATAGCCTTCCTTACATTGGCATATACAATTTGGTGTGAAAAGGAAGAGCTTAAACAAGTTGTGGAATGACATGGTATAAATTTGAGTGAGGAGGGCTTGTTGTTTACCCAATCTGCTCAAGAAACTGATAAGACAAGCTCATCAATTGAGGAGGAGGTAGAGGTACCCACAACAAGCAGGGGCGCAACATCTCAGCCACTCGCAGACACTGACTCATACACTGACACACGTGACACGGAGGTGACAAATACTGATTCTGATCAAAAGGAGGAACCCAAGAAAAACTCCCAACCGGGAAAGAAAGTTGATTTTAAAACAAAGGGAAATAACCAGCTTTGGAATTCTAAGCACCACTTAGCCACTAATGTGCTAATGTGCTAATGTGACTAAATTGAAGGAAAACTTAGATTCTTTTAAATAAGAGGTAACGGGTGCTTTTAAAACCATGAGCAAGAGATTAAACCAATTGGCCTCAGTAATCGAACCCTCCTGTAAAGGAACATTCAAAAGTTCCTCCAAAAGTTCATCTAAGAACTTCTCCAGACACTCCTCCTTTCACCCCAGTTCTGAGGAGGAGGAAAGTCAACTCAAAGCATTGCGTCTGGTGATTCGTACAGAAACGTCGATTACTGGTTGAGCTAGACAGAAAAATATAATCCAAAAGGAGAGTCCATGCACACCCCTTGAACTTGCAGACATAAAAGATTCAGTAAGAAGTTTACTGAAAGTGATACTGAATATGTCATTAGAGTATCTGCAGAAGGTGGGGATAAGATTCAGAAAAGGAGGGTTCCATCTATTGGGAGCCGGGTGTATTACTAATTACAAGAGATAATACAACTCCATGGTCCGTCACCCAGTGAGCCACATATAATGTAAGCTTACTAGATCCAATGTCAAGAGGTGAACCTTTTGTTTTGAAGGGGGACCTCTCGCAACTAATGGATAATATTCATTAGGCGGCTGTAATCCGACTGATTTATCTGGGTGAATTGATAGCTGGGCAGGATTCCCCACTAATGCTCCCGGAGAGGCCCGAAAGGATGAATATTCTTATTAGGGGCTGTTGTGGGCCAGTATCGGGGCTGCCAGCTGTCAGGATGGCAGCAATTGGGATGGAATATTGTCTCACATTTGTTATCCTGCTTTGTGGCAGGTGGGGAGCACACTGTAACAATCTTCTCTTTGGTGTGGGTGTGCAAAATTCCAGCAACAGCCTTCTTCATCTCTCCATGCTCGGCCTGTGAGAACATCCATTCCTAACAAATTGTAAGGAATGTCACCCACAATCATTTCAGTCCGAATCGGTTTTTCCTCTCCTGGTAGGTTTAAAGTGACTTTAGCTGCTTTTTGTAAAGCAGAGTTACCAAAAGCTCCACTTACATATATTGGCTTTAGAGCTGGTTTAATACCACATTGTTTAGCTACATCAGCTTTCAGCATGGAAATTTGCGCTCCTGTGTCTACCACAAATGTTACAGGATAATGTCTTGGCCCAACAGCACAGGTAAGTTCCAAGTCCCCATTTTTATTTTGAACTAATCTTGATTATTGTTTGTTTGCCAATCATTTTTAGTCTCTGTATTGGAATCCTGTCCTTTTCCCCTCCTTCGCTGTCTTTTAGACTTTCTTAGCAGAAGGATGGTTATTTAGTTTCCCAAACTATTGGATCTTGCTCTTGATCTCTCTCTTGAATTAGGCCTTGAATTAGGCCTTTTAGACTGATTTTCTCCTGAATTAGACCTTGAGTTAGGCCCTTTAGGCCATTTTTCTATTAGTGTTTTTAGGTGATGGTAGGTATAATTCTGAGACAAAAGCTCAGATGGGATGCCCACACGCCTGGCTTCCTCCTTAAGCTTAGCGTATGGCCCCATGTTATCTTGTGATGAAACGTTGATTTTCGGGGCATTGGTTTCTATGTGTGCTGTTTGGTTTTCTGTTTTGTTTACCTCTATTCACGACTGTCCAGTCACCTCATGATTTCTCTTGCTGCTTAGGAGGAGGCGGGTTCCGGGGTGGCCTGGCAGCCACATCAGCATATGAAGGTTGAGTGACTTGTCTGACTGCAGAAGGCTTGCGAGAATATTCAGAAACAGATGCACCATAATCCCTGCTGTAATTTATCAATTCTCTAGCCAAAGCGGACCATGTAAATCCTTGCATATCTCCATTTTGGAGTTTATCTTTAATTTGGATGACTACACCTTTAAGTGACTCAGGAAGTCCCCTGATTAGAACATTAAGTCTTTTGGGTTTCACTCGAAGAGTCATAGGACTATCCTGACCCGGTATTAAATCATGGTCATAAATAATCCGAATTGTAGCAGCTTTTGGACATTGGCCATGAGATTAGAGTGATCCCTTTGCAGGATCCTTGGCTCTCCTCTGGAAACAGGATCAATTGAGCCAACACAAAAACTGCATGCTGAGTTAGGGTCCAGGGGTGCATCTTATCTTAAGTCGTTGTCACCGTTTGACTGAGGTTCAACAACAATGCTCTCGATCCCCTCCTCCTCCCACCCAGGTAGGGAAGGGGAGAGAGAAAAAGAGAGACTTGGCCGGATTGAAAACTAAACTACACAGCTTTAACTAATGATATAAGAAAATATATGCAATCATATATGTATTCATGTATCATATATGTGTTCACACAGAGGAACGGCCACTGCTGTAGATTAGAATACCCTCTCACCATGCTCACAAATTGTTACTGAGACCAATGTTTAGTTTACGAATTAATTGGTTTATTAAGGGCCAACACAAACTGAGGGATCAAGGTTCAGGAGAGGTAGTCTAGGTGTATATCAGAAAAGTGATTCAAAGGTACTATGGTCTTATTAAATGCACACTCCGAGGGAGAGGTGGAGAATCAATGGAGTGAAAGGATAGGAGTTGAGCCTGGCAGGAAAGTTAGAGAGTGTGTGTATGTGTGTGTGTGCATTTACCATCCTTCCGTAGGGCATGGTTCCTGGGATGCGGCTGGCAGGGCTTGGCAGGAGGTCTGTGGGGAGACCAGCTTCCCAGTAACCAGGGCGACCACTCCCAGCAGCAGCAGCAGATGCGGCAAACACAGCTCTAATCCTGAGGCAGAGTGGCAAGCGCAGGCTGGGCAAGTTCCTACTCCGGTCTGGTTTGGTTCAGGCTCGGGCAGGCAGCAATCCCTCGGAAGTGGGCAGTCCTCGGTGAGCAGGCTTGAATCCCCACAGAGCAGGCAGGGTCCCTGCGAAGCGGACACGATCCCCATGGAGTGGGCACAGGCGTCCCCCCACCTTCCCTCTCAACTCCTCCGGACAGCAATGCTGGCGTTCCATGCAACTTATGGTACTGCAGCAGGGTCTCCTCCTGGGCAGCTAGAGAGCCCCGGGCCTGCAGAGCTTGCTCTCTTTTATAGATCAAAAGTCACTGTTCAAGTAAAGTACCACTGTTCAAATTAGCCAATTAGCATTGGCCAGGTATGTACTCTGTCAGAGGCAGTCTTTAGCCTATTATCCATTTTTTTCTGCCAGTTATCATAACCCTTATGCTGTTTTCTTGCTGTGGACTTATCTGGTAGAGCAAGAGGCCTGTTCCAGTCTGTCCTTGGCTAAATCAGCAAAAAGATGCCACTCTTGTTTTGCTGGCTTGAAAGGCATTTTGTTTAGTCTTATGTGGGGGGAGAGAAGATGGACCATTCCCTACAGGGGCTTACTGGGCACACTCAAAAATTTGGCCATTCAACTAAAAGCTAGAGTTGCAGATAACGACCAAGATAACAATCCCTATATTTGGGGCAACCTAGCAAAAGAACTAACAGAATATGGATGTAAATATGGAATCCCTGAATATGACACCCAGAGACCCCCAGTTCGCCAGTTGGATTTTATTAAAGATGACCAGAGACCTACCTATGCGGCAGTGGCTGTGCGTCCACCATGCACCCCTCTCCAAGTTTCAGGAGGTGGGTGGGGTGACCAGGCACCCACTTATAATAGACCTAGCACTGCACATGGTTACCAACTGCGGCGAAGCCTGGGACTGACACGCCATGATGGTCACAAGTATCAGCCTTTATTATTAGGTTACATAGCATTCTTATACCTTTTTCTGTTCTCCATGTGCCTTACACTTCCTTCCCATTGGTTAACAGCTTCTGTTCACGTGTTCTATCTTACTTTGTGATAGGTTACAAGTTTCTTACATTTTCTTACAAGAATGTCAACACACATCCGTATCTCTCTCATACCTTCTTTTCCCACAAACATGTTTGTCTCTAACTGTCAAGGGCACAGCTGCAGCTTGTCGAGATCAAGGCCGCCTGTGGCCCATAGCTGATGCTCACAACCAACCACAGAATGGCCCCAGGCCACAAAATGGCTCACACCAGGGGCACTTTGCGCAGCTTAAGGAGGACGCCTGACGCAAAGGGATACCCTCCGAGCTGCTCACCTCCAACTAGTTATAGCCATCTGAAAGATGGTGTTAAGAAGTGGCCTGCCCCTAACACAAATTCTAATTTGGGAAACTAAATAGGCCTCCCTCTGCAACAAATAAATGATTAAGAAAAAGACAAAGGGAGGAAAAGGACAAGATCCAAAACATAATTAGTCATACATCGGGGAAAGTGTGGGAAGCCATACCTGAAAATGAAATTGATTGGCCAACCGAATCTAAACCAAACCCTAAAATAAGTAAGCCTCTGCAGGATTGGCAGCATATTCTAAAACTAGTCCAAAATTCATGGGGTGATTTGGAAATCACGTGCAGTGTTGGTCCAAAAAGGTATCCAGTAACCTTTGTGGTGGATACAGGAGCACAAATATCCACACTTAAGAAAGATGAGGCCATAAAATGTGGAATTAATTTGTCCCTAAAATCTATGCTTGTGAGTGGTGTATTTGGCCAGCCTACTCTTCAAAAACCTGCCAAAGTTACCCTAAAATTGCCAGGTGAGAATAGTACAATTAAGATGGAGATGATAGTGGGTGACATCCCCTACAATTTATTGGGGATTGATATTTTACAAGGAAAAGCATGGAGGGATGATAAAGGTAATTACTGGAATTTCGGGACACCCATTCTAAAAGTTAAACTATTACAAAAGGCTCCTGGTCTGCCACAAAGCCAGATTACCAATACTAAGCAGTATCCAATTCTGATGACAGCCAAAGAGGGAATCAAAGAGGTTATTGATGACTTGAAGGCGAAGGGAATAATTGTTAATATGCATTCTCCCTATAATTCCCCCATTTGACCGGTGAGAAAGCCGAATGGGAAGTGGCAACTCACTATAGATTATCGAAAATTAAACGCTAACACAGGCCCTTTAACAGCAGCCGTGTCAAATTTGGCAGAGTTAATAGTGGAGGTGCAAGAGGCTGCACACCTGATTATGGCTGTTTTGGATGTGAAGGATATGTTCTTCATGGTTCCAATTCAGGAGGAAGACCAGTCCAAGTTTGCTTTCACCTGGGGGGCATACTTGCACGTGCCTGCCCCAAGGTTATAAGCATTCTCCCACTCTGGCTCATCATGCCCTCACTACTGAATTAGAACAAATCCCATCTGTAAAAGAATACACTGATGTCAAAGTGTATCAATATATAGATGGCATCCTAATTGGGGGGCAGGATGAGATCAGAGTAAAATAAGTTTACAATGATATAATCCATCACCTATCAAACAATGGTATAGTTACCCAGAAGAGAAAAAGCAGCCATCTTCTTCCGAAATAAAGTTTCTGATCATATGGTGGTGGAAAGGGACTTGGAACATCCCTAATGACACCTTCTTGAAATGAAATGACATCAAAGTCCCTCAGAATAAAAAGGAATTGCAGGAGGTGCTAAGGCACCATCCAGTTTTGGAGAAAGCATGTACCTGACCTGTCTATAATAGCTTGTCCATTATACAATCTTTTGAAAAAACACAAGCACTGGGAATGGACAGAAATGCAAGAAGAAGCTCTAAAACTAATATTATTCGAAATTCAGTCATATCAATCACTAGGACCGATCCACCCAACAGACCCCACTGTCATTGAGTGGGGATTTGCCATAAGTGGCTTGTCTTATCATGTATGGCAGAGGGGCCCAGATGAGGGGATATGCCCTATTGGTTTCTTTTCCCACTCATTTAAAGATCCTGAAAAGAGATATTCTGTATGGGAGAAAGGCTTAATGACAGTGACCATGGCCTTGAAAGAGGCCGAAAACATGATTAAAAACCAAAAGGTAATTTTACAAGGTCCGTTTAAGGTAATCAACCAAGTCACCTCTGGGAGAGCTCCTCCTGAGGGGGTCTCCCAGAAGAATATAGTTCTGAAGTGGTATTCTCAAACTGAATATTATAACAAACTATTTGACAGAACAGAAGGTCCTGAAAAGATTCTAATAATACAAGACAAAATTAAAAATACTGGTGACATCACCACGACGGTTAAAAATCCTTTTCCTATCAGGGAAGCCCCTGAGTATACCACAAACCTGAGGAAAGCGTGGTTTACCGATGCTTCCTCAAGAAGGGAAGGCAAAACCTGGAAATTCCGCTCCACCGCCTTAAATGTTACCACTAATGAACAAATAATCAATGAGGAATAGGGAACTGTCCAAGTAGGAGAATTGGATGTTGTTTACAATGTAATCCTGAAAGAGAAGGATACAAAGGAGCCTGTGTATATTTACACAGATTCATATGCGATGTATAAAGGGTGCACTGAATGGATTGCTTTCTGGTAAGAAAACAATTGGCAAACTAACCGTGTACCCGTATGGCACTTGGAAAAATGGAAGTTAATATTGGAACTAGCTAAAAACAATTCTAACTTCCATGTCGGCTGGGTGCCTTCTTAGCAGTCCAACATGAAAAATGAGACCGCAAAATGGAATAATGAAGTAGACAAATTGGATTGAAATCAGAGAGGCCCTAACGCAAGGCAAAACCACTGAGTGGGGAAAGCTCCTTGAGTGGTTACATTGTAAATGTGGGCACTCTGGCAATTATGATTTATATAAGGAAGCACAAGCCAGAGGTTGGCCTGTAACTAAAGATATGCGTAAAACTAGAATTTCCTTGTGTGATCAGTGTAAAATAAGACTTGGACATCACCCTATGAAAGATCAATTCCATTGTAGAGACTCCAAAAAACTGTGTGACGCCTGGCAGATCGATTATATAGGCCCTTTCAGAAAATCTGGGATAAAGCAATATATAATCGTGGCTGTAGAAATAATTTCTGGATTGATGTGTGCTGAGGCATATGAAAAAGCAACAGGGGAAAACGCTATACGTTTTTCTAGAAAAGATCTTCAGTATACTGCCCAAGCCTAACACCATCCAATCAGACAATGGCATTTTACCTCTCACTCTGTTCAGTCGTGGGGAGAACAAGAGGGAATTAAATGGATCTTGCACACCCCTTACGATCCGCAAGTGAATGGAATAGTTGAGTGGACTAATGGCTTGCTAAAAGGTGTCCTAAAGTCAAACTGTCTCAGGTGGGATGAGAGGCTTAGCTACGCTTTAACAGTAGTAAATAATAGATGGAGAGTCAACGGCCGCCCCAGACTTAATGCATTCTACCCACAGTCACCTTCAAGCAATCCCTTACCAAGGAATCATGGGGTGACAAGGGACTCTTGTCAAAACTCAAACAGAAAACAGAAACATACCTACACCGCGGGGGAAACTGTGTTGGTAAATTTGCCAAACGTTGGGAAAAAAATTGATTTTAGATACGTTACTTCTTTTCTCTAGTTCTTGTGATAACGGCATGGTTTCAACATCTACTGGAAATTCTCGAGAACAGGTTTATTCATTGTCCTGGTTTGAGCCAGGATGAAGCCAATTTTCCTTTTTACTGAATTATTTTCCTTCAGAAAGCTTTCTTTTAACTAGCAACAGTGTGTTCTAGCCAGAGCTGATAAGACAGTGGAATGTTTTTCTAACTGCTGGGTCTTCAAGATCACACCTGTACTCTGCTGGCTCAGACACTACAGGGAGATCTGTGACCCCCCCGTAGGATACTGAGTTAGACAGACAGCAAAATTGGCCAGAGATATTCCATTCCATATATCTACGTAAGCTCAGAGGAAGGTCAGAGATCACAGAAGACAACTTCCTTCCTGTTTCTTCTTGCCTTCCCTTCTGTCCATGGCTGGCATCCAGGGAGGACTCCGTCCATGCATCACTGTCAACCCCTAGGCTCGTGCATCCCTGACCCTCATAACTCCACCCTCATCCCCGTCTGCTCTGCCACTCCATCCAGCAGCAGCAGTCCGGGACTTTTTGGAATTGTTCACAGATAAGGAGAGTGCTGTGGGAACTGCTGGGTTGGGGGGAGGCAAGGGGCTTTTGCACATTCCTGAACACATTTGTATATAATTGTACATATTTTTTTTTATCATTAGTGTTTAATTAAAGCTGTCTAGTTTTCAATCCAGAGAGTCTCTCTCCCTCATTCTCTCTCTCCTTCCCTACCTGGGTGGGAGGGGGAGGGGATCAGGAGCATTTTTGCCTCTGGTTTAATCCTGAATCAAACCGTGACACCTGGTAAGGGAAAAGCAGTGGTCTGTGGTGTCTTGGGAGCTGCATTAATCGCAGCTAAGAAAGATAAACATATCGTTGAACAAAAAAAGAGTGAGGATAAGGAGTCTCTTCAGGAACTGGTTACAAAACTTCTGGAAAAAAAAAAAGTCTTATTTAACAAAGAACACGCTAACAGACAAAAGTGCTCTGATCATGAGTAATAATTACAATATTGAATTCAGAACTTATGTTATAAAGAAATCCAGGAGTCGAGATAAAAAACTTGGTTTCTGTGAAACGCATTCATGTGAGTGAGTATAAAGACCAGACTTTTAAGCCTTAATGTAGCCTTTGTTACTTAAAAAGCCAGTAAAGCTGGATTTGAGTAATCATTTTATTAGAAATTGCAACCATGTGGAAGTTCCCCAATCACTAGTGTAAAAAAATAATAAATCATGCTTTTTGAAAGCTATCTGGCAAAATAAATTAATCACTTGTGTAAATGCACCAATATTTACTGATTTGTATGATGCACAAAATTTCAGACCAACAGTTAGATTAGTTTCTGAGAACTTATTTTAGGGACTGATGGAAGTTTTTTTCTGATTTAAATAAAAAAATTAACCAAGTGCTATAAAACAGATTGGCAAATAGCACAGTAGCATTTGTTGCCTCAAATAAAGGGAAAGCCTTGCAGTCTTTTAAAGAAATCTCTAATTGTATTAAATGTTTCCTTTCCATTACTCCCTATTTGACTCTACAATATAATTTTACCTCTTCACTGCTGTGTTAGATGTAAAGAACTGTCTATTCTGTAGATCTGCATTTTTCTCACACTTCACAAAAGCAAACCAATTTTATGAAGGGAACTCCCTAAGTAATTTGTCATCTTCTGGTCTGTTTGCAACTTCCTGCAATACTGCAAAATAATTATGTTAAATGTCTAACATGTAGTGATACGACATGGCATGTAGTGATAGGACAAGGGGGAACAGTTTCAAAAAGAAAGAAGATAGATTTTTATTAGATATTAGGAAGAAATTCTTTACTGTGAGGGTGGCGAGACACTGTAACAGGCTGCCCAGGGAAGTTGTGGATGCTTCATCCCTGGAAGTGTTCGAGGTCGGGTTGAATTGGGCTCTGAGCAACCTGATCTAGTGGAGGGTGTCCCTGCCCATGCAGGGGGGTTGGAACTAGATGATCTTTAAGATCCCTTCCAACCCAAACCAGTCTATGATTCTATGATTCTAAGTGGACAGTTTAATTATTTAATCTTCAGAGCCCCCAAGTTGTACTTGAAGAGTTTCAATAAGGATTTTAATTTAATATTATTTTGGCCTTTGACAAATTTATCTATTTCTTTTGAAAGAATTTTCTAGAGACAAATATTTCTAGTCACATGGAATTTTTTGCTAAATTTGATCCTAAGATTACAAGCTATTCCTACCAGGTGTTGATGAAATTACTAGCCCTTCAGCAAGAAGCACAAAACTGTGAGTTTAGGTCATGGCAATTAACAATATGTTGCAAAAATATTTATATTGAAATACTAAATACTGCTATCTTTATTCAGTGACAACTGAATCTTTATTCAGGCAAATTTGATACAAAAGACAATGTCTGTGCTCATTAATCTATCTAGACAGATAGATATGTAACCTTCTTTCTCTCTTTGTCTCTATAGCTCTAGTATTTTCCAACATATATATAGTGTGCCAATTATTCCTCTTTATATCATTTTTGTTGTTGTTTTGATTTCATTACATTTAGGCCCTAACCATTAAATAATTTCCTTAAAGCTGCAATTTATGCAAGGGAAACAAGCGGTGACATTTTACAAAAAAATTCTGTTTGGTCTGACTGTATGCCTAGTATTAATTAAAAACAAATTCAAGTTTTAGTTGCAGGATTTTCTCTTTGAACTGTATACCAAACATTTTTCTGAAAGCTATTAATATACTAAACTTAGCATGCTACTTGCTTAACACATTGCATGGAACTCCAGAAGAAAAAAATGCACAAAATGCCGATTATAACATATAATAAAAGGTTTAATTTCTCTTGATTTCATCTTTTTTATATTTCAGAAATAATTTCTAATGCCAACAGCAATATTTCAGACTCAAAACTACAACTTGTTGTTTTCTAAAAATCTGGTAGTTGCTAGAAAAGAAGGAACAATGACATTAATTACATATGTTGAATTTTTTGCATCTATACAGAGCCAAAGTCTATGGGAAGAAATTATATCTTTTAATAAAACAACTCATATACACATAGTTTAAAAAAGGAATTTTGAACTCAGATAAGTTTTGGCATCCTGCTGATTATAAAGACATGAAGACAATTTAAAGAAAAAAATATAGGGCTTAACATATGTCAAATAAAGTTGTCAATAGTTGGTTCAGTAAAGCTAATATATAATGTGGTCATACTACTTTACCCCAGATTCAATACAAAAAGAGCTGACACATCAACTTCACTACTGTCTACATTACTTCCCATTTTACCCGTAATTTATACATCAGAGCATCCAATTAATAAAAAGATATACAGTCAAGAACTTAATAAAACTAAGTGAACTGAATAAAATATGGAATCTTAAAAGAGGAGTGCTGTACAGTGCTATATAGTTTGCATCTGTGATGTCACAGAGAGGCTGCCAAACCTGGTAAAGCCTGCAGACTATCAACCATTCCAAGTAGGGATGAATGATGCTGCAACAAGGCAACCTGGAAATATCAAGAGACTTTATGTCCTTTGGAACAATGCTAAAGGGAGGGGGAGCACAGGTGGTGTTCTCTATTTTCCCAGTCAGAGAAGGGGATTTGAGAAAAAGGGAATTAATTGAACATGTGAATTGCTGGCTGTGTAGATGGTGCCATGATTAAGGTCTTGCCTTCTAGAATCTTGGACATACCTTCAAGAAAATGGGCCTGCTGACAGGGCTCAACTGACCAAGTGGGGCAAGAGTGTCCTGGGAAACAAGCTGGCTGGACTTATAAACAGAGCTTGCAAAAGCATCCTATAGTGACTGGCCCTGATGCCCCATGCATTCTTGGTGTGTATTAACTCAGAAAGGGGATGCTTCAAGGACCTTGAGGGGGCACCGGTGGGCATTTGGTGCAGCAGTGGTGGATACGGAGGAAGTTAGACTGCTGTCTACCCTGCCTGGTTTATCAGAGGACCCTTCTATTGTGGGGTTCCTGGGGGTCAAAGAACAAAAGGTACACATTGCCACTACAACGGTGCAGTGGTGACAATACTGTACTAGTAG
Organism: Chaetura pelagica; assembly: GCF_000747805.2. NCBI lineage: Eukaryota > Metazoa > Chordata > Aves > Apodiformes > Apodidae > Chaetura > Chaetura pelagica. Next base: position 25,170 of record NW_009951782.1, on the reverse strand, counting down.
AGACTCCCTGAATCCCATCCAGAAGTTTATCCATCAACTAGAGAACCAAGGAGTGATCAGCAGGACACACTCACACTTTAACAGTCCTATTTGGCCAGTGCAGAAGTGCAATGGAGAGTGGAGACTGACTGTGGACTGTCGTGTCCTGAATGAAGTCACCACCACCAAGTGTTGCTGTGCCAGACGTTAGATCGCCAAAATGCATTGAAATAAAAGGCAGCCAAGTGGTGTGCCATGACTGAGGTTGCCAATGTATTTTTTTTTCTATTCTGTTGGTAGTGGAGTGCAGACCACAGTTTGCTTCCACCTGGAGGGGTGTCCAGCATACCTGGAATTGGCTGCCCCAGGGGTAGAAAAACTCCTGTGATTTGCCATGGACTGATCCAGTCTGCACTAAAAAAGGGTGAAGTGCCTGAACATCTGCAATATATTGAGGATATCCTAGTATGGGGCAATACAGCAGCAGAAGTTTCTGAGAGACAGGAGAAAGTAATTCAAAATCTACTAAAAGCTGATTTTACTGTCAAAAGAGGCAAGGTCAAGGGACATGCTTGAGAAATCCAGTTTTTGTCATCAAATCCCAATAGATGTAATTAACAAAATAATGGCAATATTTCCCCTGACTAATAAAAAAGACACCCAAGTTTTCTTAGGTGTCATGGGTTTCTGATGAATGCATATCCCAAACTACAGTCAGATTGTGAGCCCTCTGTATGAACAGTCAAGGAAAAAGAGCGATTTCAAATGCAGCCTTGAACAACAGCAGGCCTTTGAACAAATTAAGCAAGAAATTCTCCATGCAGCAGCCCTTGAGCCAGTCGGGACAGATCGAGATGCAAAAAATATGCTCTACACTGCAGCTGGGGAGAACAGCCTGACCTGGAGCCTCTGGCAAAAGGCACCGGGGGAAATCCAAGGTTGACCCTTAGGGTTTTGGAGCTGAGGATATAGGGGATCAGAGGCCTGTTAAACTCCCACTGAAAAAGAAATACTAGCAGCATATGAAGGAGTTTGAGCCTCTTCAGAAGTAATTGGCACTGAAGCACAGCTCTTCCTGGTGCCCCGATTGCCAGTGTTGAACTGGATGCTTAAAGGGATGATTCCTTCCACACATGCAACGGATGTGATGTTGAGTAAGAATAGGGAATCCCAGTTGCCTGAGAATATTAGAGGTGATCATGGACTGGCCAGAAGGCAAAGATTTTGGCATGCTGCCACCAGGGGAGAAAGTGAAGAGGCACACCCCCCCCCAAGCCAATTTTACTTTTGCTGTTTTTTTTTTCCTTCAGCAAGCTTTCTTTTAACTAGCAACACTCTGTTCTAGCTAGAGCTGATAAGACAGTGGAATATTTTTCTAACTGCTGGGTCTTCAAGGTTACACCTTCACTCTGCCAGCTCAGACACTACAGGGAGATCTATGACCCCCCCATAGGAGGCTGAGTTAGACAGACAGCAAAATTGGCCAGAGATATTCCATTCCATATATCTACGTAAGCTCAGAGGAAGGTCAGAGAGCAGAGAAGATAACTTCCTTCTTCTTCTCCCCTTCTCTTCTGTCCATGGTCAGCGCCCAGGGAGGACTCCGTCCATCCATCACCATCGACCATTAGGCTTGAGCTCTCCTGACCCTCATCACTCTCCGCTTTCTCCAGCAGCAGCTCCGGGATTCCTCGGGACTGTTCCAGCTCAGGGGAGTGCTGTGGGAGTTGCTGGGGTGGGGGGAGGCGAGAGGCTTTTGCTCATAACTGAACATGTATAAAATTGTATATATATATTTCTTACATCATTCATTAGTGTTTAATTAAAGCTGTGCAGTTTAGTTTTCAATCCGGCCAAGTCTCTCTCTTTTTCTCTCTCTCCTTTCCTACTTGGGTGGGAGGGGGAAGGGATCGAGAGCATTGTTGTCAATCTTGAGTTGTCAATTCAGCCTCCTACGGGGGGAGGGTTCATAGATGTCCCCATAGTGTCTGAGCCAGCAGGGCAAAGATGTGACCCTGGATTCCCAGCAATTAAAATAACATTCCAGCTGTTACGAGTCCAAGCTGGAACACTTTGCTACTAGTTAAAAGAAAGTTACTGCAGGAAAAAAAAATCAGTAAAAGTGGCTTCATCCTGGCTTAAACCAGGACATTCCATCCCATATTCCATACCATATATTAAATATGGGCTCTGTATTTTACCAGCTGTCAAATTAAGGACTCTGCCCCAGAATGAGATTACCTAGAGGTATACTTCCATCCTCCATCATCACACACCAGGTATGTCCAGGTCCCTGAGCAAAAGCAACACCACGAACACGTTTGCCATTGTCTGAAGCAGGACAGACCCAAACACTTTTACCCAGCAGATTTCTTTCACATACCACAGGGACTTCTTCCCCATCTGCAGTATGTAAAAAGGTGTGACTGAGTAGGACCGATTGATGGATCCCCTGGCATTAACGAACCAGGTGGCCTTTGCCAAATTTTTGTCCGAGTTCTTGCAAGTTCACCCACCCATTGCCTTCAGGGTAGTTTTCAACAAACCACTGTACCTTTCAACTTTACCTGAGGCTTCTGCATAGTACGGGATATGGTATACCCAGTCAATACCATGTTCTTTGACCCAGTCAGTGACAAGACTGTTTTTCAAAATGACTCCCATTGTCTGACTCAATTCTTTCTGGAGTACCGTGTCTACACAAGATTTGCTTCTCAAGGCCCAGGATAGTATTCCTGGCTGTGGCATGAGGCACAGGATATGTTTCCAACCATCCTGTACTTGTTTTCACCATTGTAAGCACACAGCGCTTACCCTGGCGGCTCTGAGGCAGTGTGATGTAGTCAATTTGCCAAGCCTCCTCATACCTATACTTTGACCACCTCCCCTCATACTACAAAGGTTTCAACAATTTAGCCTGCTTAATTGCAGCACATATTTCACAGTTGTGGATCTGTCCTGGTTTGAGCCAGGATGAAGCCAATTTTTCTTTTTACTGATTTTTTTTTCCTTCAGTGAGCTTTCTTGTAACCAGCAACAGTGTGTTCTGCTAGGCTGATAAGACAGTGGAATGTTTTCCTAACTACTGAGGCTTCAAGGCTGCACCTGCACTCTGCCAGCTCAGACACTATGGGGAGATCTGTGACCCCCCCATAGGAGGCTGAGTTAGATGGACAGCAAAATTGGCCAAAGATATTCCATTCCATATATATACGTAAGCTCAAAGGAAGGTCAGAGATCACAGAAGACAACTTCCCTTCTTTTTCTTCTCCCCTTCTCTTCCGTCCATGGCCGGTGTCCAGGGAGGACTCTGTTCATCCATCACCGTCGATCCTCAGGCTTGATCTCTCGTGACCCCCATAACTCTCTGCTTTCTCCAGCAACAGCTTCGGGATTCCTCGGGACTCTTCCCAGTTCAGGGAAGTGCTGTGGGAGTTGCTGGGGTGGGGGGAGGCGAGAGGCTTTTGCCCATACCTGAATATATATCTGTATATAATTGTATATATTTTCTTGTATGATTCATTAGTGTTTTAATTAAAGCTGTGTAGTTTAGTTTTCAATCCGGCCAAGTCTCTCTCTTTTTCTCTCTCTCCTTCCCTACCTGGGTTGGGGGGAGGGGGGATCGAGAGCATTGTTGTCGGACCTGAGTCAAACTGTGACAGGATCACAATAGATCACAATAGTGCAATAGTGTCCATGGTTGCATCTCTGCCCTGATGACCTGAAGTGTCATGGGCCCATCGAGCTAGAAAGAGCTCACTCTTGTGTTTCCAGTCTAAGTCTATTTGGAACACTTGAGTAGCCTCATCTGCTCGTTGGTTGTGTCCATGTTCCTCAGTGACTCGACTCAGAGGCACGTGTGCATCTACATGACGCACCTTTACCACCAGTTTCTCTATCCGAGCTGCAGTGTCTTTCCACAGGTCAGCAACCCAAATAGGTTTACCCTTTCGCTGCCAGTTGTTCTGCTGCCACTGCTTTAGCCAACTCCACGAGGCATTTGCTGCCATCCATGAGTCAGTGTAGAGATAGAGTCTCGGCCACCCCTCTCGCTCAGCAATGTCCAAAGCCAGCTGGATGGCTTTTACCTCTGCAAACTGACTAGATTCACCTTCTCCTTCAGCTACTTGTGTAACCAGTCATATAGGACTCCACACGGCATTTTTCCACTTCTGACGGTTCCCTACAAGACGACAGGAGCCATCGGTGAAAAGAGCAAATTGTTTCTCAGTCTCTGGTAGGTGATCATATGGTGGAGCTTCTTGAGCCCGTCTCACCACTTCTTGTGGTGGCATTCCAAAGTGGGTGCCTTCTGGCCAGTTTGTAATTGCTTCTACGATACCTGGACAATTAGGTCTCCCTATTCGGGCTCACTGAGTGATTAAAGCAGTCCATTTACTCCAAGTCACATCAGTGGCATGATGGACAGGAGAAAGGTTATTCTGAAACATGAATCTCAGCACCGGTTACATCGGTGGCATGAGGGATAGGAGAAAGGTTACTCTGGAAAGTTTGGTAAAGTATGCAGCAATTCATTGTGTTCAGTCTCTACAGCTGTTATTCCAAAGGCCCACCGGTACCCTTTTGGGTTACGGAAATATTATTGAGTTACGGAAATATCCTGAGTCACCTTGAGTGACTCACTCACCCTTCAACAGTCCTGTTTGGCCAGTGCAAAAGCCTGATGGCGAGTGGAGGCTGACAGTGGACTATCGTGGCCTGAATGAGGTTACACCACCACTCAGTGTGCTGTGCCACAGTGCGCAAGCCTGATGGCGAGTGGAGGCTGACAGTGGACTATCGTGGCCTGAATGAGGTGACACCACCGCTCAGTGCTGCTGTACCGGACATGCTAGAACTTCAGTATGAGCTGGAGTCAAAAGAAGCTAGGTGGTATGCCACTATTGACATTGCTCATGCATTCTTCTCTATTCCTATAGCACCAGAGTGCAGGCCACAGTTTGCTTTCACCTGGAGGGGAGTCCAGTACACCTGGAATCGACTGCCCCAGGGGTGGAAACACAGCTCAACCATTTGCCATGGACTGATCCAGGCTGCACTTGAGAAGGGTGGAGCTCCAGAACACCTGCAGTACATTGATGACATCATTGTGTGGGGTGACACATCAGAAGAAGTTTTTGAGAAAGGTAAAAAGATCATCCAAATTCTTCTGGATGCTGGTTTTGCTGTAAAAAGAAGCAAGGTCAAGGGACCTTCAAGAGAGATCCAGTTCCTGGGAATCAAGTGGCAAGATGGTCGTTGCCAGATCCCAATGGATGTGATTAACAAAGTAACAGCTATGGCCCCACCATCAACTAAAAAGGACACTCAAACCTTTTTAGGGACTGTTGGTTTCTGGAGAATGCATATTCCATGTTACAGTGAAATTGTGAAACCTCTCTATGAGGTGACCAGAAAGAAGAATGATTTCAAATGGGGTCCTGACCAACAGAAAGCTTTTGAGCAGATCAAAAAGGAGATTGTGCAGGCAATGGCCCTTGGACCAGTTCGAACAGGGCCAGACATCAAGAACGTGCTCTACACTGCAGCCGGACACAATGGTCCCAACTGGAGCCTCTGGCAGAAAGCACCAGGGGAGACTCGAGGTCAGTCCTTGGGATTCTGGAGCCAGAGCTACAGAGGTTCCGAGGCCAACTGCACAACAACTGAGAAGGAGATACTTGCAGCATATGAAGGAGTTAGAGCCGTTGCAGAAGTGATTGGCACTGAAGCGCAGCTCTTCTTGGCACCCAGATGACCAGTGCTGAGCTTCATTTACCAGAGTAACCTTTCTCCTATCCGTCATGCCACAGATACCAGATATTGTAGAAGCAATTAAAAACTTGAGCCAGGATGAAGCCACTTTTCCTTTTACTTTGTTTTTTTTTCCTTCAGTAAGATTTCTACCTATAATGCTGGAATGTTTTATTTACTGTCGGGACTCCAAGGTCACGTCTTTACTCTGCCAGCCCAGGGACTACCAGGACATATATGACCCCCCCCATAGGAGGCTGAATTAGACAGACAGCAAAATTGGCCGGAGATATTCCATTCCATATATCTACGTAAGCTCAGAGGAAGGTCAGAGATCAC
>NW_009951782.1:16006-18564 GCF_000747805.2 Chaetura pelagica | reverse complement strand
ATCCTGCTTTGGCAGGTGTGTTGGACTCGATCTCCAGAGGTCCCTTCCAACCCCTACCATTCTATGATTCTATGATCTCAGATGTCCATCTATAGTAGCAGTCTCTCAGGGCAAGGGAAGATAGTATGAAAGTTGTCATAGTTCATGTCCACGGGTTGTAGGTTAGAGATGCTAGCCTCAAGGAAGTTACTGGAAGCCAATCAGTGAACTGAAAAGCACTTACTGAACACTGTTAGTATTATACAGCAAATAACATACATGGGGCTAGAATCCACGACCCAAAAATTCCATGCTCTACTGACTCAGCTAGTTGGAAAAAAGTAGGTATTCACACCTAGAGTTAGATTCCCTTGAGGTACACACTGTATTTCTCCATCCTTCATCATCACACACTAAGTATGTCCAGGTCTTTGACCAAAAGCAACCCCATGAATAGGTTTGCTTTTGCCTGAAGCAGGAAAAAATGAAGTTTTCCCCAACAGGTTTCTCTCACATGCCACAGGGACTTTATCCCCATCTGCAGTATGTAGAAGGTCTGACTGAGCAGGACCAGCTCGACTGATGGATCCCCTGGTGTTAACTAACCAGGCAGCTTACGCCAAGTGCATGTCCCAATTTTAAGAGTTCCACCACCCATTGCCTTCAGGGTAGTATTTTACAGTCCATTCTGTTGTTCAATTTTCCCTGAGGCTTGTGCATGATAGGGAATTTGGTATATCCACTCGGTACCATGTTCTTTGGGCCAGTCAGACACAAGACTGTTCTTGAAATGAGTCCCATTGTCTGACTCAGTTCTTTCTGGAGTACCGTGTCACCACAAGACTTGCTTCTCTAGGCCCAGGATGGTGTTCCAGGCTGTGGCATGAGGCACAGGACACGTTTCCAGCCATCCTGTAGCTGTTTCCACCATTGTAAGCACATAGCACTTACCCTGGTGGGTTTGAGGAAGTGTGATATAGCCAATTTGCCAGGCTTCCTCATACCTGTATTTCAACCACCTCCCTCTATACCACAGAGGTTTCAACCATTTAGCTTGGTTGCTTGTGGCACGTTTCACAATCATGGATAACCTGTGCAATAGGATTCATGGCTAAGTCTATCCCTCGGTCACGAGCCTGCAGGGCTACAATGTTATTTGCATCACTGAGACATGGTGGGATGACTATTACAAATGGAGCGTGGGAAATGATGGGTACAAGCACTTTAGGTAGGACAGGCAGGGAAGAAGAGGAGGGGTTGTCACCCTCTATACCAATGACCAGCTGGAGTCCATGGAGCTCTTGCTGGGGATGGATGAGGAGCTCACTGAGAGATTATCATGACTGAGGGGTGGACTTGACCATGGATCATACAAGTCATCCATGAGTGTGAGACCTGTGCCACAATTAAACAAGCCAAACAGTTGAAATCTCATTGGTATAGACAGCATTGATTGAATTGAGTCACATAACAGGACCCATTTTAAAAATAACCTCATTGATAAAAGGGCTAAGGAGCATGGTATTGAGTGGATATTTCACATACCTAATAATGCATTGGCCATTGGCAAAGTTTAGTGATGTAATGGACTATTAAAGGTAACCCTCAAGGCAATGGGTGTTGGGACATTTAAGAACTGGGAAGAACACTTAGTGAAAGCTACCTGGTTAGTCAACACCAGGGGCTCTGTTAATTGGAACTTGGAACTTTGAAGTACAGTAGAAGAGGACAAAGTCCCTGAAGTACATGTGAAGAATGTTTTGGGAAAACAGTCTGGGTTACTGCTGCCTTGAGGCAAGGCAAGCCCATTTGTGGGGTTGCTTTTGCTCAAGAATCTGGGTGCATTGGGTGGATAATGCAGGAGGATGGGAAACTTGGATGCATAGACAAAGGAGAATTGATTTTGAATGAGAAGAGAATCATAGAATCATAGAATGTTTTGGGTTGGAAAGGACCTCTAAAAGTCATCTAGTCCAATCCCCCTACAATAAGCAGAGACATCTCCAGCTAGACCAGATTGCTCAGAGCCCCATCAAGCCTGACCCTGAATGTCTCCAGGGATGGGGCCTCCACCACCTCTCTAGGCAATTTGTTCCAGTGATCTGCCACCCTCATATTAAAGAACTTTTTCCTAATGTCCAACCTAAATCTACCCTTTTCTAGCTTAAAACCATTACCCCTTGTCCTATTGTTACATGCCCCTGTAAACAGGTCTTCCCCAGCCTTCTTATAGGCTCCTTTCAGGTATTGGAAGGTCGCTATAAGGTTCCCCCAGAGTCTTCTCTTCTTCAGGCTGAACAACCCCAACTCCCTCAGCCTGTCTTCATAAGTGAGGTGCTCCAGCTCTCTGATCATTTTCATGGCCCTCCTCTGGACATGCTCCAACAGGTCCATGTCCTTCTTGTGTTGGGGGCTCCAGAGCTGGATGCAGTACTCCAGGTGAGGTCTCTCTGGTTGCCCCAGCCCAGGCGCAGGACCCTGCACTTGGCCTTGTTGAACCTCATGAGGTTCACCTGGGCCCACTTCTCCAGCTTGTCCAGGTCCCTCTGGATGGCATCCCGTCCCTCTAGCATATTGAA
>NW_009951782.1:10873-15487 GCF_000747805.2 Chaetura pelagica | reverse complement strand
GCCAATTCCTTCAGGACTCTGGGATGCATCTCATCAGGCCCCATGGACTTGTGTATGTTCAGGTTCCTCAGATGGTCACGAACCTTGTCTTCACTTACGGTAGGAGGGACTTTGTCTCCTTGGTCTCTATCCTGTAGGCCATCAACTTGAGAGCCGTGAGGAGAGAGGTTGCCAGTGAATACGGAGGCAAAAAAGTTGTTGAGAATCTCAGCCTTCTCCTCACCTGTTTTTACTAGCTTACCATTGTTGCTCATCGGGGGGGGTACGCTTTCTTTAACCTTCTTTTTCTGATTGATATACCTGTAGAAGCCCTTCTTGGTTTTCTTTACATCCCCTATCAAGTTCAACTCCAGCTGCACCTTGGCCTTCCTGACCTTGTCTCTACACAACTGGGCAACGTCCCTATACTCTTCCCAGGATACTTGTCACCGCTTCCACTGCCTGTGTAGTTCCATCTTGCCTTTCAGTTTGACCAGCAGGTTTCAGCTCAGCCATGCTGGTCTCTTGTCTTTCCTGATTTCTTACACCTGGGGATTGAGTTCTCTTGCGCTCTATGGAAAGCATCCTTAAAGATCTGGCAGCTCTGTTCTGCTCCCTTGTCCCTGAGGGCCGTTTCCCATGGGGTCCTATTCACTAACTCCTTGAAGAGCTGGAAGCTTGCTTTCCTAAAATGTAGGGTCCTGACTATACTTCTCATCTGCCTCATATCCCTTAGGACAGTGAAGTGCATGATCACTACATCCCAGGCTGCCTTCAATTCCTGATGAGTTCACATGCATTTGTGACCATCAAGTCCAATAACATATCCCCTTGGGTAGGGCTGTCTACTTCTTGTCTTAAGAAGTTGTCATCAATTGCCTATAGCTTGCCATGCTACTTTTCCAACAGATGTCAGGTTGGTTGAAATCCCCCAGCAGGATGAGAGTCTGTGAGCGTGATGTCTCCTTGAGCTGGAGTAAAAAGGCTTCATCAGTAGGCTTCACTTGATTGGGTGGCCTATAGTAGGTTCCAACCACAATCTTTAGGGACAACTCTTCACACTCTATCCACTTCTTTACATAGAGGGAAACACCTCCGCCTCTTCTTCCTCTCCTATCCTTGTAGCCATTGATAGTCACACTCCAGTCATAGGATTCATCCCACCAAAGTCATAGCTTTCCTGTAGCATGGTAGCTTCCAACTCCTCCTGTTTGTTGCCCATGTTGCGTGCAATGGTGTAGAGGTACTTCAGCTGGGATGCTGGCTGTGTCACCTTTTTAGAGGGTCACGCCTTTATTCCCCCAAGGCTACCCTGCTGTCTTCTATTACCTCAGGAGCACCTGGCTCACCTCTGTAAGATTTTGCCTGTGCTACAGTATCCACAGCGTGCCTCAGGGCAACAGGTTGAAGGCTCTATCACCCCATCCTTCCAACCCTGGTGTGTCTTCCTGTTGCTTGTCACAGACAATCTTGATATTATTATCCCCCTCCCCCTTTGCATCTAGTTTAAAGCCCTGTCAATCAGACCTACAATCTCTTGGGCAATGACCCTCTTTCCCCTTTGAGAAAGGTGTCTCCCGTTTGATGCCAGCATTCCTGGTGCTGTGTAGGCCATGCAAAACAAAAAACCTAAAATTGTGGCAGTGACACCAGCCATAGAGCCATGTATTGATAGACTGGATCCTCCTGTTCCTTCCAACGTCACTGCTTTCAACTGGAAGGTGGGAAGAAAAAATAACCTGCGCCTCAGATATTCTCACTAACCATCCCAATGCCCTGAAGCCTCTCTTGATTGTTCATGGACTATGAGTTGCTGCTTCCTCTCCACCCATATGGAAAATCAGTAGTGGGTAGTAATCTGTGGACCTCACTAAACTAGGAAATTTTGTAGTGATGTCCTTAACCCGGGCTCCAGGGAGACAGCAGACCTTCCTGCAAGGAGGGTCTACGTGGCATATTGGACCCTCTGATCCCCTCAGAACAGCTGCTTACAACTAGAACCCTTCTTTTTTTCCTTTTGTGTGTGGTGGTGATATGGGCAGTAGGCCTGTCTGACTGCGTAGACAACTCTGGTGTAGCTTGCCTATTGTCCCCATCCTTATTCGGTTGTTCCTTCTCCACCAGAGCCTCATATCTGTTGCTCAGAGGCACCTGGGGGGCAAGGTGAGCAAGAGGGGATTTTGCCTGCTGCCCTTACCATGAACTTTCCTCCAGACAGTCTTTTCGGCTTCTGCCTTTGGCCCAACAGAGGCAGGATTGAAACAAAAATTCCGGAGCTTCCAAACCCCCTTGCTTTCTAACACTCCTCACCACAGTGGGAGGCTAGGTGCGGCTGGGTAAGGATTCCAAGATCAAGACCCAATAACAACAAACAAGCTGTTATTGAGCAGGCATTCTTTCTTGCAGTGCTGGGCAGCACTGGGGATTCTCCACCATGAGTGCTCCCATGAATTAGTGAAACACCCCAACTGATATACACCAAAAACATGCATATTCAGTTTTATGTCAACGAGTTCCCAGAATTCTTTTACATAGTCATTTCATTTTCTGGAATTTGCTATCTTTGTAATTATGCATGCTCGAGGGTCTCCTGGAGGGGGTCTTTGTTGATTCTAGTCCTTTGTCGTCTTGGTCCTGTCTCTTGTCCTCCTGGTCCTGTCTCTATTCTCCCGCTGGTAGATTGCCCAGGTGGGTCAGAATCAACATGTGGGTTGTCTGTAGGCACCACAGGTTCTTAGAAGACTTGATGTTATCACAACCTGCAGGATGCTTGGCAGAGTTGATTGATAGTTTCACAAAGCACATTGTTTTAAAAGCAACCCTTAGTATAGCAAATTCCTTATTTTAGTAAACTTTTATTAGGCTATATTTTTATTGAATTTACTAACGAATATCCTATGACGTATCAGGATACAGAGGTTCCTTGATCCTGGATGCTCTCTGATGGGTATTCCCATTTCTGTTTTAAGTAGGGCAGAGCCTGGCTCCACCAGTCTATCTCCTGTTCAGCCTCTCCTGAGGACTAGACTGAGTCTGAGCTTATATATTTTATATTGGTGTTTGTATTAGTTTTGTTATTTTATTAATTTTGTTTATGTTTCATCCCAGAGGGCTTTTCTCCTCTTCCTGATTCACCTTTTTGGCTAGGGAGGGGTCATTGGGTGAGAGAGCAAACTGCTTCAGTTTAGCCCTAGATACTAGCTAAACAAAGTCAACAGAATATAAAATACAATCAGTGCCTTGACATTATAGAATATTAGGTTCTTATAAGCAAGGAAAGTATCCTACTGTTTTTGTTGTAAACATTTATTCTGTATCTGACAAAATTATTCAAATACCATTTTCAGGATTATGGGCATAGAAAGTTACTAGTGTGTAGTATATTTTTATCCCTCACATTTTAATTTCCAGCTGAAGGTGAAGATACTTCTCCCTTCATGTAAATTATTACATTTTTCTCCTTCCCCTATGAACTGAAGACATCTCTTCTAGGAAGAGTATACAAGGATATAAAAAAAACAAAGCTAGCAAGCTAAAATTAAACGTGCAGAATGTAAAAATAAGTCTGTCCTACAGGACAAATAAGAGAAGGCTGTGTTCCTCGCGGCCGTTTGGTGGGAGAGACCGTCTGCTCCCGCCTCATCCCTTCCATGACGGCTGCAGGCCTGGCAGGAGCGGCCTTCGAGCACCGGGCTCGGTGGGGGGTAACATCCCGGGAGTTCCTGGCTCTTGCAGCTGCTCATTCTTTGCGCGCAGCGGCGCAGAAGAGTGGGAGAGAGTCCGCCATATTTTTGTCTCACCACGCCCTAGGAGCAAAGCTGGGCTTTATAGTGCGCGTGCCCCAGTCTCTGCCTTCCTTTTCTTCCTCTGATGGCGCTTTTCTATCCGCTCCCTTTTTCTTTCTTACTGTCAGCTCTTCGGCAGCAGCTCTCCCTACGGGAGGGGTGAGTGACTGTGCCTGGAAGACAGATCCACCATAAGGAAGTTCTTCCCCCAGGCGCACGCTCAGATTGCTGGATGGCGGTGGGGGGTGATTGGCGGGGGACACTCGGGGACTGTACTGGTTGCAGAAGCAGGAGAGGGTGGCAGAAATAGCGGTGTGGGAAGAAGGGAGAGGGGTCTTTGTGTCGAGTAGCTTCGCTCGCCGAGGTAGCATTGCTGCTGCTGCCGCGGCTGCTATGGTTTCATGTTGTTTGGTGCATAATTTAGAGGAGAGGAGGAGCTAGAAGCGGCGACTATTTGAGGCAGGGAACGGGATCTGTGCGTCCTGTGCGCCCTCCTCCTCCTTTTTCTTTCTCCTTACCCGTGTGTGGCATTAGGGCAGCTCCCTACGCCTGCTTTGCAGTGCCTAAGTGGGGACTCCCAGCCAGAGAAGTGTCTTGTGTTCCTCGGGGCTGGTGCAGTGGTGGTGGTGGTGTGTGCGCGCGCGCGTTTTTTGGGTGGGGGTTGTATCTGAACCTATTAGGAAGAATGACTTTGGAGTCCATCATGGCGTGCTGCCTGAGTGAGGAAGCTAAGGAAGCCCGGCGGATCAACGACGAGATCGAGCGGCAACTGCGTCGGGACAAGCGGGACGCCCGTCGGGAACTGAAGCTGCTGCTGCTGGGCGAGTGCGGGCTGCCGGCGGGCCACCCG
>NW_009951782.1:6925-10830 GCF_000747805.2 Chaetura pelagica | reverse complement strand
TGACCCGCTCGTCGTTCCTCCGCCGCCGTATTTTGTGTATAAATACACATATTTTGTGTATGCGCCTGTACAGGCGTCAGCATAGCTTGTAGCTGGGTAAATAACTTGGGTTCCTATGGGTGGGGTTGATATAGTAGGGAACTCGGGCTTCCAAAACGGAGAGGGAAAGGATGGGTGGTGAGTGAGGGGTTTTCGGGGAATATTGGCGATGAGTTATGGTAAGGAAGCAGATTAATGAAAGAACTCGCAGGGGGAGTTGCTTTGCAGATCGATGGTAACAGGCATTGTTCTGTGAGCCTTGGAAAGGTTGTTGGGTCTCCGGTTGCATTTTTTGTGTTTTTTATTGAATGAGTGGGATAAGGGGCTTATGTCCAGATTGTAGATTTTTTTTTTTTTTTTTTTTAAAAGCAAAAGAGAGAGAAACCATGAAGACAGATGCACCCATGAAACTGAAGAGTAACCTTAAGTATGCTGGAGAATAGGATCTTTAATAACTTTGGAATCCATCCACTGTTAAGAAATAAAATTGATTGTATAATTTCTCTTTAATTGAAACAAGTTGTTATTTTGGAGTCACAAGTATGCAAAGGCAATGTTTGTTTAATAGGAATTTGGCTAGTGTTAAAATAAGCCTTTTGAATTAAAATACATTTGTCTATATTTAACGTGCTCTCTACTACATTGTGTAGTTCTCATGGTAATATAGCTTCAGCCTTAGACTAGCGGATTGTAAAATGCATCTGCACCAGTGTTTGGTGTGTGAATGAATGGGAATGTTCCAAATGGATAATGGGGTGTTTACACCAAAGACTTTTGTTTTGGGTTGTGTATGTGAAAGTAACAATTTATATTGGGGAAATAAACGGTCTTTTCAATAAGGTAAGGAGAGTTGAAAGGAAGTCAGAATTTATTTTGCTGCTTGATTATGAATGTGTTATTTTCTACTTTAAATAATACAGTGGGTTTTCTGTATATGGAGAAAGGTATTGGGATCCTTAACTGATATGGAAAAAGGGGTGGAGACACAGATACAATTACCAGTAATAACATTCTGTCTCATTTTGGCCTAATTTTTGGTTGATGGAGGTGTGTGCTGTGGCTATTTCAAGATCCAAACCCAAGATAAAATAGAGGACAGTTTGCATTTGCTTAATTTTATGGTTGTTTGCATTTGCTTAATTTTATGGTTGTTTACATTTGCTACAGGCGACGCAGTTGACACTTGACTTGTTATTCAGGTCCAAATTGTTTCTGCGTTTCCTGGTTTTCTCCCAAGTTTTTAAAAATGCACGAAACTTATTGAATGATACCAACATACCACCCAGAGAACAAATTCAGAGATTTGGTTCTACAATCAGACGTGCAGAACTTGTATTGTTTTATAAGATCCACCCACTGGTGGTGTTAGGTGTATGGATAGGTAATGGTATATTAGGGCTTAATTGTGGCATTACTTTAGACCAAATGAAATAAGGTGATTTCAGAGCAAATACATAACAAGCCATCACTTGGAAAGCTCTAGAGAAAACTCACTGATTGCCTGTATGACTGTTTTTTGCATATATCAGTATAAACCATGCTTCGAAAGATGTAAGCATGATGTATGAGAAACTGAGAGGTGAATGTGTTCTGCTTCATACTTAATAGCATTTGTGTAGTCGAATAGACACCAGTGTAGAAATTATTGTTGTGTACACATTTTTTGTACTGTACTTTGTCAGCCTCCGTCATATATTTTAAAGTGTTTGTGCATGTGCAGCTGTTCAGCAGTTAATGATTTCATCTTGTAAAATGCAGTATAGCACTGAACCGTTGTTGAAATCGCAGGGTTGGATGGAGTTGCAGGTTTTGATTTATTAAAAAAAGCCCCCTCAACAAAACTTTCTAAAAACTTGTTTTAATTAGTGGGTTTCTCTTAGGTATCTGATGGTACTTCTTTCAGTCACTCTCATTGCTTCCTAGTATGGTAATTTGTTCAGTTTTTGTGTTATTTGTTTGGGTAATTCATATAGTTGAGATGGACAAATAGATTTTAAAAATAGGAAAATAATCATTAAATGGTGAGGCTGGGAACATAAATGTCTGAAATTGCTTTAAGTCATCAATTTTTTTTCATTGACTTTACCTCTACTGTCCCATTACCTGTGTCCCTCAAAACTTAAAGTAGCAGCATTGCTTAACTTTATTTTATGTAAACGTTAGGCAAGCTTTTTTCAAAAGTGCCAACTTCTCAATCCCGCATTGAAAAGTGTTGGACTTACAAACCTAAGTGGGTTAAAGGCTTTTGAACATGGGACAAAGGTATATCCTTGTGATTATAACGAAAGAACTTAACACAGCTCAGTTTAAGCTAATTGTCCCTGCATGATCTTTGAACTTGTTGCAAGTGTAGAGTAAAAGGTTTTAAGGAACAAAGGAGCGTATCCATGCCATGTTTGTTTTTCTTGTTTAAAAGTTAGATGTACATACAAATGCACATATGTAGCAAATATAAATAAAAAAAATCTGGGTCAGAAAAGAGGCTTTTTTTCCCCTTCCTTAACTTACAGAAGATAAAGTGCTTCCATGCAAAATTAAATATTTCCCTCCTAACTGTGTAGGTTACTATTACTGTGTGACACATGCTACGCTGTCTACAGTCTTCTTGTGTATTAATGTCTTTTTACTTTTCATGGGATCAAAGAGCTTAAAGATATTTCCTGGAAGGCCTACACAGCCAGCCATTCACAGTCTAGGAGGTTCCTCCAATGCATTGATAACAACTTGATACAAATAGTGGACAAACCAACTAGGAGAGGAGCGCTGCTGGATCTTGTACTCACCAACAAGGAGGGTCTGGTTGAAGCAGTGATGGTCAATGGCAGCCTTGGCTGCAGTAATCACGAGAGATGGTGGAGTTCAGGATCCTGTGTGGGAGGAACAGAATACCTAGCAGGACCACAACTCTGGACTTCAGCAGGGCCAACTTTGGCCTCTTCAATCAATTATTAAGAGAAGTCCCATGGGAAAGGGTACTAGATGGTAAAGGGGCTCAAGATGGTCAACATTCAAGAACCACTGCTTGCAAGCTCAGGATCAGAGCATCCCAATGGGTAGGAAATCAAGTAAGGGAGCCAGGAGGCCCACATGGTTAAACAAGGAACTGCTGGACAAACTCAAATGGAAAAAGAGAATCTATGGATCATGGAAGGAGGGGCTGGCCACTTGGGAGGAATATAGGACTGCTGTCAGAGGATGTAGGGAGGCAATTAGGAAAGCTAAGGCCTCCTTGGAACTAAACCTTGCAAGTGAGGTCAAAGACAATAGAAAGGGCTTCTTCAAATACATAGCAGATAAAACTAACACTAGAGGCAATATAGGCCCCCTGCTGAATGAGGTGGGTGCCCTGGTGACAGAGGATATAAAGAAGGCAGAGGTACTGAATGCCTTCTTTGCCTCTGTCTTTACTGATGCAGACTCTCCCCAGGAGCCCCAGAAGAAGTCAGGATGAAGGAGGAGTTTGCTTTGATAGATGACAATTGGGTTAGGGATCAGTTAGGCAATCTGGACATCTATAAATCGATGGGTCCAGATGGAATGCACCTGTGGGTGCTGAGG
The DNA here is from genome assembly GCF_000747805.2 of Chaetura pelagica. Classification (NCBI taxonomy): domain Eukaryota; kingdom Metazoa; phylum Chordata; class Aves; order Apodiformes; family Apodidae; genus Chaetura; species Chaetura pelagica. The sequence continues at coordinate 7,233 of NW_009951782.1, read as the reverse complement.
GAACTGGTGGAGGTCATTCCTAGGCCATTCTCCATCATCTTTGGTAAGTCGTAAGCAACAGGAGAGGTGCCTGAGGACTGGAGGAAAGCAAATGTCACTCCAGTTTACAAGAAGGGCAAGAAGGAGGACCCGAGTAACTATAGACCAGTCAGCCTCACCTCCATCCTTGGAAAGGTGATGGAACAACTTGTTCTTGGCACTATCTCTAGACATATCAAGGATGAGGGGGTCATTAAGAGCAGTCAACAAGGGCAAGTCATGTTAGACCAACCTTACAGCCTTCTATGAGGAAGTAACTAGGTGGATAG
>NW_009951782.1:0-6275 GCF_000747805.2 Chaetura pelagica | reverse complement strand
CAGAGCCACAAAGATGATTAAGGGAGTGGAATATTTCCCTTATGAGGAAAGGCTGAGGGAGCTGGGCCTCTTCAGCTTGGAGAAAAGGAGGCTGAGGGGCGTCCTCATCAATGTTTGCAAATAGGTTAAGGGCGAGTGTCAGGAGGATGGAGCCAGGCTTTTTTCAGTGATGTCTAGCGATAGGATAAGGGGCAATGGGTGCAAACTGGCACATAGGAGGATCCACGTAAACATCAGAAAAAATTTCATTGCTGTGAGAGTGACAGAGCACTGGAACAGGCTGCCCGGCAAGGTTGTCGAGTCTCCTTCGCTGGAGACATTCAAAACCTGCCTGGACACGTTCCTGTGTGATGTACTCTAGGTGATCCTTCTCTGGCAGGAAGGTTGGACTAGATGATCTTTCGAGGTCCCTTCCAACCCCTAAGGTTCTGTGAAAACGTTGAAAGTAATTTCTGGATTTATTTTTTCGTAGTAAAATTACATAAAATTGTTAGTTAAAAAAGAAACCCTCTCCAGAATTAAACGTTAAAATACCACTTTTAGGTACTGCTACATCATTGTTCTGTTCTAATTATTAAAAAATAAGCCAAGTCTCTTTTTTTCTTATTTAATTCTAAAAAGTGAGAACTCTACGATTCTATGCGCTGAAGTGTATTGCAAAGTTTTAATTCAGCTAGTACAACCTGGCTTTAATGCTTAAGGTGCTTTGGATCAAATTCAGTCTTCCATTGAATTTGGTTTTCATTTTCTGTATTTTTTAAGTTGTTCTGGATTTCATTACTACTGAACATCTTGTAAAACCTTATGATGGTTCTCCAGAGCGTAAAGTTATTAATATTAATCTTTTTTTGCTGTTGTGAAAACATTTATTGTTATAGTATGAAAAAAATAGGTATTTTTAGCAGTTTATATATTGGTATGTACCAATCCATGTACAGTGTTCTACATGCTTGTGTTTCAACCATGTATGTATATATTTATTGTTAAGTAGTCAGAGCCATGTGCTCTAGTTTTCTATGTATATAATTTTGACTGTCATCAGTGGAAGTTTTGCCTGGTCTTGGAATGGGCATAAATGTTTGCTTGTAGCCCATAAACCTTCACTGCTAGATAAACTATACCTGTATACACCTATGTTATGCATCTTTTTCTCATCAGGAAACATCTTGAGTATCTAAGAAAATAGCAATAATTTGCTAGCTATGTCTATATATCTATAAACTTTAGAAAAATTAAGTATTGGAGGGCTTGACAGTGTCTTTGCTATTTTGTATCATGTTTGCAGGTATTGTGACGTATTAAACATGTCTCTTAAGGCAAGGGTATTCTTTTTGTTTGAAATAGCAGATAAGTCAGTGAAGCAAGGTGTCAAATATATGTATCCTTTCATTCTCTCTATCTTACCGAAGGAAACAGGTGGAAGGTAAACCATTTTAATATAACAAGTAGTTTTAACTTACCTCTGTTAGCTGAAAGATTTGCAGGCGGAACTTGGTAAATTAGCTAAGACTTTGACTTAAAAAAAACCCAAACAAGCTTGGAAGAGGAAGTGGGCCTATCAAGCCAACAGTGAGTCTTCCTTCCTTGCTGTAATCTGAAATTCCTATGCAAGTAGACAGTCTCCTACTTATGAGTAGGTAAATTGATACTATATATATTCTGTGCACACAATTAAAAAATGCTGATATTGGATAGAATATTCTAGTTGGTTATTTTCTTTGCTCATCATTAAAGGAGAAAACTTAATTATTTTGAAAGAGCATCGCAACCTTTTATCTTGTATGGATCCATACTTATACTCGCACTGATCACTTGAAAATAATTTTAGGTAGTTACAACAGTATGTATTAAAAACTAATACTTAATATATTATCTTGATTATGTGTGTTAAAGCTAGATTGGTAAGTATCTCTTACTTTGGAGAAGCTGTTTCTAAGGTTATCTAAATTGATTCTGGATGACAAACACTGATACATGGATGTGTATGGTTATATATAATAGAATATATAAAAATAACTGGTTTTGAGGAAAACATGAATCACAGAATCTTAGGTTGGAAAAGACCTTCAAGATCATTGAGTCCAACCATTAACCCTACTCTATTGTGTTGACCCCTAAGCCATATCCCCAAGTGTCACATCTAGATGACTTTTAAACACATCCAGGGATGGTGACTCAACCACCTCCCTGGGCAGTATATTCCAATGTCTGACAACCCTTTCAGTGAAAAAGTACTTCCTAATGTCTAGTCTAAACCTCCCCTGGCACAGCTTGAGGCAATTTCCTGTTGTTCTATCACCAGTTACTTGTGAGAAGAGACCAGGGCCTATCTCTTCACAACATCCTTTCAGGTAGTTGTAGAGGGCAATGAGGTCTCCCCTCAGCCTCCTTTTCTTCAGACTAAATAGCCCCAGTTCCTTCAGCCACTCCTCATACGACTTGTTCTCAAGGCCCTTCACCAGCTTGGTCACCCTTCTCTGGACATGCTCCAGCACCTCAACGTCTTGTATTGAGGTGCCCAAAACTGGATAAAGTATTTGAAGTGTGGCTTCACCAATGCCAAATACAGAGGGACAATCACCTCCCTGGTCCTGCTTGCCACACTATAATACAGGCCAGAATGCTATTGGCCTTCTTGGCTACCTGAGCATACTGCTGGCTCATGTTCAGCCACCTATTAATCAGAACCCCCATGTCCCTTTTTGCTGGACAGCTTTCCAGCCACTCTTCCCCAAGCCTGTAGCATTGCATGGGTTTGTTGTGGCCCAAGTGCAGGACCCAGCACTTGGCCTTGTTGAACTTCATATGATTGACCTTGGCCTATCAATCTAATCTATCCAAGTCTCTCTGTAGAGCCTCCCTACCCTCAGACAGATCAATGCTCCCTCCCAATTTGGTGTCATCTGCAAATTTACTGAGGGTGCATTCTATCTCCTCATCAATATTGTTGATAAAGATGTTAAAAGAAGTGGTCCCAATACTGAGCCCTGAGGAATCCCACTTGTGACTGGCCACCAGCTGGCTTTAACTCCATTCACCACTGCTCTCTGGGTCCAGCCATCTAGCCAGTGTTTTACCCATTGGAGCATATGCCTGTCCAAGCCATGATCAGCCAGTTTTTTTCATGAGAATGTTATGGGAAACAGTATCAAAGGCTTTACAGAAGTCCAGGTAGACAGCATCCACAGCCTTTCCCTCATCCATCAGGCAGGTCATCTTGTCATAGAAAGAGATCAGGTTCATCAAGCAGGACCTTCCTTTCATAAATCCGTGCTGACTGGACCTGATCACCTGGTTGTTCTGTATATGATGTGTAATGGCACTCAAGATGATCTGCTCCATGACCTTTCCTGGCACTGAGGTCAGACTGAGAGGTCTGTAGTTCCTTGGATCCTCCTTTTGGCCTTCCTTGTGGATGAATATCGATGTGATATAATGATTTCACATTTTCTGGAAAAGAGTATATTTTTAAATGCATGTTGAAGGAGTAATTTTCAGCATTTATAAAGGATTTTCTTGTGGGTGATTTTTTTTGGTTTGATTTTCCTTCTTCCGTAAAAGTGATCTGCTTTAGTTAATGGAGTTTGGCATAGAACCAAAGAATTCTGACTAATGTAATTTTGCTCAAGTACTAAAGCCACAGGACCTCAAATTTTTACTTCCCATTAAAAACAATATTGAATTCCTACAGGAGGGAAACGCTCTACAGAGGAATCTCTTGAGAAGAGACTTTTGGGTATATATTATAAGAATAAATAATTCTGTGGTTTTAGCAACTTCACATTATTTTTGTTGGTGTAAAAGGCAATGGCAATTTCATAAGGGACAGCATTTCTTTTGAAGTAATATGACAATCCCTGCAAAATTAATTTCAGGAAGGTGTGAAAATAGCATTAGAAGGTAGATGTGTGTTTCTTGCTCTGTTGAATGGAGTAACACTCAGGAAAGATGTGTTCTCCTACATGAACAAGACTGTAGGAACAACTGTTGCTAATAAAATTATGGGAAGATTTTCAACATTAATCTTTTATTTGCTCTACTTATTTAAAAAGTCTGCGTAGCAAGAAAACTATCAAAACTGAGAAAGGACTTGAATGTAGGAAATACTACAAAGCCATATATGGTATTTTTAAGATCAAAGAAATAAGTGTGCAGGAGGCTTTAAATATTGTGTTAACCCTATGCAAACAAATGAGGTACATTAACACTGAAGGGCATAAGTCTGAGTGATAACACAGTTTGGAAAATTTTAAAAGTTACTGGGGAAGTTCCAGGAACAACATAAATACAGGGGGTTTGTGTTGTGGGTTTTCTTGTTTGTGGGTTGTCCCCCCCAAGCTACATAAGCTAAATGTAAGAACAGAATAGACCTATTTCAGTTGGAAGGAACTTAATATGATCATTTAGTCCACAACTGCTTGACCACTTCAAGGCTGAGCAAAAGTTAAAGCCTGTTATTAAGGGCATTGTCCAAATGCCTCTTAAAAAATTAACAGGCTACCTCCAAGAAAAAAAAGCTGGGAGGAGTGGCTGACACACTGGAGGGCTGTGCTGCCATTCAGAGGGACTTGGACAGGCTGGAGAGTTGGACGGGGAGAAACCTGATGAAATTCAACAAGGAGAAGTATAGAGTTTTGCATTTGGGGAAGAACAACACCATGTCCCAGTACAGGTTGGGGGCTGACCTGCTGGAGAGCAGTGTAGGTGAAAGGGACCTGGGGGTCCTGGTAGACAGGAGGATGACCATGAGCCAGCAATGTGCCCTTATGGCTAGGAAGGCCAATGGCATCCTGGGGTGCATTAGAAAGGGTGTGGTTAGTAGGTCAAGAGAGGTTCTCCTCCCCCTCTATTCTGCATTGGTGAGGCCGCATCTGGAGTATTGTGTCCAGTTCTGGGCCCCTCAGTTCAAGAAGGACAGGGAACTGCTTGAGAGAGTCCAGCGCAGAGCTACCAAGATGATGAAGGGAGTGGAACATCTCCCTTATGAGGAAAGGCTGAGGGAGCTGGGTCTCTTTAGCTTGGAGAAAAGGAGACTGAGGGGTGACCTCATCAATGTTTACAAATATGTAAGGGGTGAGTATCAGGAAGATGGAGTTAAGCTTTTTTCAGTGATGACCAGTGATAGGAAAAGGGGTAATGGATGCAAATGGGAGCATAGAAGGTTCAAGGTGAATGTCAGAAAATGTTTTTTTTACTGTGAGAGTGACAGAGCACTGGAACAGGCTGCCCAGGGAGGTTGTGGAGTCTCCCTCACTGGAGACATTCAAAACCCGCCTGGACGTGTTCCTGTGTGATGTACTCTAGGTGACCCTGCTCTGGCAGGGAGGTTGGACTAGATGATCTTTCATGGTCCCTTCCAACCCCTAGGATTCTATGATAAGAAGCCTGTTCTAGTGTTTGATCACCCTCTTGGAAAAGAAATGCTTCCTAATGTCCAGTCTGAACCTCTCCTTGTGCAGCTTTGAACTGTTTTAATCTGTCCTGTCACTGGATACCAGGGAGAAGAAATCATCACCTCCCTCTCTACTTATCCTACTCTGGAAGCTGTAGAGAGCAATGAGGTCACCCCGCAGCCTCCTTTTCTCCAAACTAGACAAACCCAGAGTCCGTAGCTGTTCCTCATGGAACATGCCTTCCAGCCCTTTCATCAGGCTGTCAACCAGCAACCTCAGCAGGGCTGCTCTCTAGCCAATCCTCTCCCAGTTGATACTTGTCTGGTGACACAAGTATAAATTTAAGATTAAATCTTAAATGTTCTGAAAGCACATTGCTTTCTCCAAAGAATAATGTTGATATAGAGAATAAACTGAAAGGTTATGGTTGACAGATTTTATTTCTTTGTGGGTTTTGAAAGGAAAAATTGCTTGGAATAACCAAGCTATGTAATTTGCATACTATGTTTAATGTTTAGAGCTGGGTCAATACTATAGTTTTGTCACATAACTCCTGTGTGGATGCAGTTGCCAACAGAAAAATGCTATTGTTGTTTTGCTGTGTTTGAGAAGGTGGTGTGACTATGCTAGAAACAAAACCAGTCAGAGTATTTCTCCTCTTTTGGTCCATTCAACAAGAAACACCCAACAAACTACTGTTAAGAGCTACATGGTTTAAAAAAGCCCCACGATGGTGGTTAAGCTCAGCTTTCTGTAGAGGGGAGGTGATGTCTAATATATGTATAGGTTGAGTAAAGCAGTAGGACATAAAAAGTCTATAAAAATCAAAACCCTTAGTGTAATCAGTGAAGTGATGTCACCATTTGACTCAGGTCCGACAAC
>NW_009951781.1:11233-11919 GCF_000747805.2 Chaetura pelagica | reverse complement strand
TCTATTTCCAGATCTGGTTTCAACTTTTGCTCCAAGATACTGCAGGATGTGTCATTCCTTTCTGTACTTTCAGGTTCACCATCGTACCTTCTGGTGTTGTTCTCACTTGGTTTCAGTAGAGCTAAGTTGGTTTCCTGAATGGTTTTCCTTTTGTCATCTTTAGGTTCTCTGCTTTGGGAAGAAGAACGACGTCTGCCTCTTGCTGGCCGACCAGGAGATCTAGATCGAGATCTACTGGTACTTCTTCTGGAGGGAGAACTTGAAGAGGACTGGCTCTTCCTGTCCTTGAATGATGACCGTGACTTTATATCACTTTCTTTCAATTCAAGTTCAGTCCCATCTTTGTACTTCACAGTATAAAGATGAGAAACATCATTGTAACCAGTCACTTTTACTTCATAGTACAGGGCACTTCCGGGCCAACGGGTTAGGGTATTTGCTCTGAAATGGGGTATCACTCTAATACATGGTATTCCATACAATAGCATGGGACAAGCCATAGTCGAAAGAGCAAATCAAACCCTGAAAACTAAATTAGAGGTGCTGGCAAAGACAGAGGGTTTTGTCAATGCCATCCCCCCAGGAGACCAAGCACGCCTGCTAGCGACCGCTCTTTTAGCACTGAATCAATTCCCTAGGGGGGAAGAGACGAATAGCCCTACACAAAAACATTGGGCTGCTCGAGC
>NW_009951781.1:7638-10840 GCF_000747805.2 Chaetura pelagica | reverse complement strand
TATTTGTGTATACCCTGTTACCCCTAAACTACCTCTTGTTCAGCATGCCTTATATTTTTCTATTCAAGTTTACAGTATATATATTTTATTTTTTAAATCGTTGTACATTTACATTTTTTAAGATTGCTATAAGGTTTAAGGATGTTTTATATTTCGGATTTTTATGCATGTATTTTTTTTATTATTAGGACTGTTATATTTAGCCAATTTAGTTATGCATAGGGAGGGGGGAAATGTAGCCAGGGTCTGGCGGCCGGAAGATCTCGCGCTGTACGGAAAGACAGGGCTCCACCCCCCCGCCCCGCGGTGATGTGACGTCACTCAGGCTATATAATACCAGGCCACATGTTAATAAAGGCCATTTTGCTTTCCACCACGTTGGTGCCTGTGTGCATGTGGCCCGAGTGACCAGGGGTTGGTCGCCGTGCCGTTACTGAACCAGGTCGCCCTTGCCTGCCAGAAGGCAACAGCCCCCAACAGGCAGGACACACATCCCAGCAGGATCCACCAAGAAGCCACCACGTCCCAGGCGACCAGAGCTTGGAGGAGAAAACAATTAGTGCTGCCATCAGGAACATCAGCCTAATGACAACGGGAGTTGGCTTCTCCTCCCCAGTCCATTTCCCTCTCACCCTGCCACCCAACCGAGGTGTTATTTGCAGCTTCATAACCCCCTTATCATCATCTTCTTGCCATTAACCTCAGAGCGTGACCCCGGCACAGGAGCCTGACTGGGCAGCTCAGCAGAGAGGGTGGTTTTTCCATCCAGAGGAGTTTTAGAGACACACTCTTCCTAAACTTCCCATCTCAACCCAGCCAGGTGATGTTCATGTGCGGGTTGTAGCAGGAGCCACCCTGGGGACACCTGTGCCCAGATCCCCCTTCCCCTGAGACAAGGGAGTTCACTGAATCATGAATATTTTGGGAAAGGGGTTGGGAGGAAAGACGTGGGGTTTTGAAGGCCGGTGTTCAGAGCAGCCCTGCAGGGAGGAGAGCAAATATCATCCTGGCGAGGCAGGGGGGCTGTGTGAGGGCTGAGGAAGGGGCATGAAAAGGGTCACTGGAGTCTCCTCCGGGGTTGCTTCTGGCTCGGCAGTGGGAATTGCAGCTCTCCCAGTCCAGCCAGCCCCTCAGCACTGGGGTGGGACTGGAGCTGCACCACAGGGACTCACCACCCTCCTGGACGTGCCCGGTCTCCCCTCCTCACACCACTTGGACCACGTCACCCCCTTCACAGCTCAGAGACAACCCAGTTTCTACTGGCCAAACACTGGGCCAGTTCCAGCTGCTGTGGAAACCCTTTTCGCTGGGTTCCCAGCTTTGGGGACATGTCACCAAGGTGCTGCAGCCCAGGCAGCCTGTGCTCCAGCTGCACCCAGGGCCCTGCAAGTGCTTCCTATCAGGTTACACCACCACCTTTTTTTTTCCTTTCCAGAGGAGAAATAAACACTCTTTTGTGCTCCCCATCAAGCTGCCTCCTCCGGGAGGAACATTCATCATCCAGGAGCTCGTTCTGCCCCAAGGTTGGGTTTTATTCCTTCAGGCTGCAGGACCTGCCCCTTTGCCAGGGACACATCCCACTGCTCAGCAGAAATGAAGGTGAGTGTGGACACAGATGGTTCCCTTGGAGCCTCCGCAGCAAATTCCAGGCCTGAGTGTTCTGCACGTTCCTCGGGGACTGTGTTTTCTGGTTCAGCCCAGCTGGGGTCAAGGAGAGTTGACTTGACCTGCCCATAAATCCCGGCATCTCCAGCTGCACAGCTCCTGTTTGCAGCAGCACCCGGGGAGGAGATCAAACCAGGCTGAAACAGCAACCCAGGGGGAACAAGGGCAACAAGGAAATCCATTCAGTGCCGTGACAAAGGGGACATTTGGTTTGGAAGGGGCCTGGAAGGGCTGCCCTGGCAGGTCCGGAGCCCCCCGGCCGGTCCCGCGGGGACTGGTCGGCTCTGCTGCCTCCCCCAGCCTGGCAGGAGGGGCCCACGGGGACTCTGGGGTGACAACGGTTTCCAAAAGGGGTGCTGGGCTTTGTTTCCCCCCATCTCCACATCAGTGGGTGGAGTTCCTCCTCTAGGGCAGCTTTTGGGAGAGGCGTTTCCTCAAGGAGACAGCTCTGAGCTCTTGTGTGTGTGTGACTCCCAGAAGCACCTTTTCTCCTCTTCCAGGACCTGATGTTTGTTGGATAAAGCAACTTTTCACCCCAGGTCTGTGCTGCAGGAGGCTGAGATGCTCTTCTTGCCCAGAAGAAAGGGGAATATCCCCCCAAAGTTCCTCCTTGCCAGCCCTGAGCTCCAGGAGGAGCAGCTGGACCCTCCCAGCCTGTCCCACACCCCACGCCAGGAATACACGGGGTCTCACCTTCCAAACCACACTAACTGGGCCATTTTTTTGCCCAAAATCAACACTTTCAGAGTGCAAACCTGCCCTCCTAGAAGGCCCCAACACTCCCAACCCCAGAAGAAGCCAGGGATCAAGAAGTTGCTCTACAACTTGTGCTCTGGGAGATGATCCTCGTGTTTACAGAACAAATGATGATGCCTCTTCCCACCTCCCCCTGGGACTGCACCATTCCTGGTCAGACTGGAGGTTGCTTGACCCAACAATGTCCAAGAATGACCCAAGAACTCCACCAAACAAAGCTGGGATGAAAAGTTGGAAGCAAAGGTCGAGGCTCCAGCCCTTCCAGGAGCTCCAAAAGAAAGGTGGGATTGAGAAAAGGACATGCTGGGAGAACCTGGGAATCCTTCAGGTGAGACAAAACATCTGGAGAGGGAGCTCAAGGTCCAGCATCCTCATCTGCAGCCTCCAAAGCTGCCAGGAGCTTCAGTCTCCCCAAAAGAACCATTCCAGCTTCCTGGTGTGGACATTCCCAACACTCCAGACCAGGAATGGAAGAAGAAGGGCAGGGATCAGTGTCCCTGCAGTGGGTTTACAGGTTGGGATCCAACCACAGGTCATCTCCAGGAGCTCTGAGATGGTCTGGGGGTTACTCAGATATTCTCTAGTTGGGTTTTCATCTTCTAAATCTGACAAAGAGGGAATTCAGGGCTCTTCCCGTGCTCCAAACAAACAGTGTCCATCCTCAAGCTGTGGCCACTTCCATCCCATCCCCTCCTTCCAGGCTCTGCTCCATCTCAACTTGATGGGTCAAAAAGAAAAAGGACTTTTCTTTCTTTCTTTTTTTTTTTTTTTTTTTTTTTTT
>NW_009951781.1:6289-7495 GCF_000747805.2 Chaetura pelagica | reverse complement strand
TTTTTTTTTTTTTTTTTTTTTTTAATTCTTTCCAACTGTGATTTTCCTGGGATTGATCAAAGAGGGGAAACCCCCCAGATTCCTGGAGGCTCTTTCCCACTCTGCCAAGGAATTGTTCTGCTCCAAAAGAGCAAGCAGCTCTGGAAAATGCCTTCTCACCTGGCAGGGGATTTCCTAGGGATGGAGCAGGTGGTGAAATTCTCCCCTCAGGAGGGTTCTGGATTTGTAACAGACCCAGCACTGATGATTTCATGGAGATCTTTCCCTTTTCCAGCAGGAAAATTAAATCTGCAGGAACACCCTGTTAATTTTCAGCCTCCTGGATCAGCTGCTCCTCCCCACCCTCCGAGGGTGAAGCTGCTGGAGCTCCAGGAACAGGATCCATCCAGCTCTGCCCCCAGAGGGACCTTGTTCCCTTGGCCTCCCATCCTGAGGAGCAGCCCAGGCAGCTGCTCCCAGGGGATTCTCCCTTCCCCCTTGCAGGGAACGGGAGGAGCTCGTCATGGTCTTGCCAGGAAGAAGAGATTTGGGTTGTGGAGCCAGATGAGGGTCCAGATGTTGCTGCCAAGGCAGTGGTGTCATCAGTGCACACCCAGGACTGGCTCCTGGAGCCAAGAACTTAGGAATGATGGATGAATCCATGGATGATCCCATGGGTTGTGGCCCCAGGGGCTGTTCCTGCTGCTGGCTCGGGCTCCCCAGGGCCAGAGGGGGTGCAGGGAGGGGGAAAGCAGCTCCCACCAGGGCTGGGAGACCCTGCCCAGCAGCTCGTTGCTCCAGGCAAGAGGCCCCAGGCATCGAGGGGCTTTCCTGGTTCCTTGTTTTCTTCCTCAGGGAATGCTGAGGGACCTGTGAGCAGGGGCAGGGGCTGGGCTGGCAGGACTTGTCCCCAGCAGTGACAGCAAAGCCAGCCCTGCCCTCCCAAAGGGCTCAGCAAGGAGCTACCGAGGCTTCTGGTCCCTTCCATGGGTCTCAGGGAGTCACACCAGGTGCAGAAATGACTTCAGAAAGGGCTCAGGAGGTGCTGGTGGCACCAGGAACCTGAGTCTGCTCCTACAGACATGGAGAAGCAGGAAAGCTTTAGACTTGGGGTGTTCAGCCTGGAGAGGAGAAGGCTCCAGGGAGACCTTAGAGCACCTTCCAGTGCCTGAAGGGGCTCCAGGAAAGCTGGGGAGGGGCTTGGGACAAGGGCAGGGAGGGATGGGA
>NW_009951781.1:0-6147 GCF_000747805.2 Chaetura pelagica | reverse complement strand
CTGGGGAGGGGCTTGGGACAAGGGCAGGGAGGGATGGGAGCAGGGGAATGGATTGAAACTGGGAGAGGGAGATGGAGGTGGGACATGAGGAGGGAATTATTCACTGGAAGAAGTGGAAGCTGTGGCTGCCCCATCTCTGGAGGTGCCCAAGGGCAGGTTGGTTGGGGCTTGGAGCACCTGGGATGTGTCCCTGCCCGTGCAGGGGTGGGATCTGGATGGTCCTGAGCCCTTCCCACCCAACCCATCCCATGAATTTTAACCCCACAGGGATTTCAGGGGGTGCCAGTGGCTGTGCCTCTGGATCCCAGTGCCTCCCACCCTGGATCCCAGTGCCTCCCATCCCCCATCCCAGTGCCTCCCACCCTGGATCCCAATGCCTCCCACCCCCCATCCCACTCTCCCAGCTCAGGGTGGGTCTCAAGGCTCCGGCAGAGGAGCCACCAACCCCCTGGACCCACATGGACCCCTGAGCTTCCCCACAGGGGACAATGGAGAGAAATCCAAGAGCTCCAGGAACAACAGAAACGCAGTTTTATGGTTGATTTTTGCTTTGTTTTTCCTCTTTCTGGCCTTAAGTGAAACCTCATGTGCAGGAGATGGAGCCTCACTGGTGCTTCCAGCAGCTCAGCTTCAAAGCTGGTGGGACAGCCCTGGATCCAGGGAAAAAATGGCACAATCTGTGGGATTTGAGGGTTTTTTTGGCCAGAATCTTCGGGATAATCCCAGGCTGGTTCTGTTTGCTCCTCTCCTCTCCTGCTGGGAGGTTGAGCCACCAGGAGAATGTGGATCTCGACCCCCCTGCTGACCCCCCCAACAAGCTCTTTGTGACCTTCAGAGCCTGGAAATTGGGCTGGAAACCCCATTTCTGGTGCTTCTTCCCAGCTGGGCTGAGTGGGGGAAACTCTGAGGCAAGAGCCCCATCTGGTGGGAACCAGGGGCTGGACCCAGCAGTGACCCATGGGCCCCAAAACCACCCGGTTTGACCCTAAAAGAGCCTCTTTGACCCCTACATCCTCTGTTTTGCTCCTCAAGCTGCTCACTCTGACACCCCAAATTGGCCATTTCACCCCAAATTGCCCCCAAATTTTACCCCCCAAGTGTCCACTTTGACCAGAAAAAGCCTATTTTGACCCTAAACCTCTCCATTTGACCCCAAAACTGCCCCATTTTTCCTTTTAAGCCCCCAAATTACCCATTTTGACCCTGAAAAAGCCTCTTTCACCCCCAAATCCTCCGTTTTGGCTCCAAAATTGCCCATTTTGACCCCCCCAATTACCCACTTCACCCCAAATTGCCCCATTTCACCCCCTCAATTGGCCCTTTTGAACCCCCAAATCAGCCATTTCCACCCAAACCAGCCCCATTTCCACCTGTCATTTGCTACATTTGACTCCCAAAATTGCCAATTTTACCCCAAAATTGACCCGTTTCCCTTTTCAACCCCAAATTGTCCATTTTGACCCTAAAGCTGCTGATTTTCACCCCCTAAATTGCACATTTTACACCAAATTGCCCCATTTGAGTCCCAAATTGGCCCTTTTTACCCCCAAATTGCCCATTTTGACCCAGAAACAGCCTATTTTGACCCCCAACTTGCCCATTTTACCCCCAAATTGCCCCATTTCAGGCCCAAATTGGCCCTTTTACACCTCCAAAGTCATTTTGACCCCCAAAGAGCCTGTTTTGACCCCAAACTTGCCCATTTTCCTCCCCAAATTGTCCAAAATGGACAAGTTTAGGGTCAAAAAAAGGCTTCTTCTGGGCCAAAAATGGATGATTTGGGGGTAAAAAGGGCAATTTGGGGGGGAAATGGGGCAATTTGGGGGGAAACGGGGCAATTTGGGGGGAAAACAGGCTGTTTCTAGATCAAAATGGATGAATTTGGGGGGAAATGGGCAACTTGGGGTGTCACAATGAGCAAATTTAGGGCCAAAACAGATGGGTTTGGGGTTCAAAAAGGCAAATGGGGCAATTTTCTGGTAAAATGGGCAATTTGTGGGATCAAAAAGGGCAAATTTAGGGTCAAAATAGGCTGAGAGTCAACAGGGAAGATTTAGGGGCTCTTCAAGGGTCAAAGTGCTCAATTTGGGGTAAAATGGGCAATTTGGGGTCAAAATAGGCTCTTTTTGGGTCAAAATGACTTTGGAGGTGTAAAAGGGCCAATTTGGGCCTGAAATGGGGCAATTTGGGGGTAAAGTGGGCAAGGTTGGGGTCAAAATAGGCTGTTTCTGGGTCAAAATGGGCAATTTGGGGGTAAAAAGGGCCAATTTGGGACTCAAATGGGGCAATTTGGTGTAAAATGTGCAATTTAGGGGGTGAAAATCAGCAGCTTTAGGGTCAAAATGGACAATTTGGGGTTGAAAAGGGAAACGGGTCAATTTTGGGGTAAAATTGGCAATTTTGGGAGTCAAATGTAGCAAATGACAGGTGGAAATGGGGCTGGTTTGGGTGGAAATGGCTGATTTGGGGGTTCAAAAGGGCCAATTGAGGGGGTGAAATGGGGCAATTTGGGGTGAAGTGGGTAATTTTGGGGGTCAAAATGGGCAATTTTGGAGCCAAAACGGAGGATTTGGGGGTGAAAGAGGCTTTTTCAGGGTCAAAATGGGTAATTTTGGGGCTTAAAAGGACAAATGGGGTGATTTTGGGATATGAGGGGCAATTTTGGGTGTCAAATAGGGCAATTTGGGGTCAAAATGGGCCTGATTGAGGTAAAAATGAATTATTTGGGGGTTGAAAAGGGCCAATTTAGGGGTCTCTGTGGGGCAGAGAATGGGGTCGCTGTGGGGCAGGGAATGGGGTCTCTGTGGGGTCTCTATGGGGCAGAGAACGGGGTCACTGTGGGGCAGGGAATGGGTCTCTATGGGGTCTCTATGGGGCAGGGAATGGGGTCTCTATGGGGCAGGGAATGGCGTCGCTATGGGGCAGGGAATGGGTCTCTATGGGGTCTCTATGGGGCAGAGAACGGGGTCACTGTGGGGCAGGGAATGGCGTCGCTATGGGGCAGGGAATGGGTCTCTATGGGGTCTCTATGGGGCAGAGAACGGGGTCACTGTGGGGGCGGAGAACGGGGTCGCTGTGGGGCAGGGAATGGCGTCGGTATGGGGCAGGGAATGGGTCTCTATGGGGTCTCTATGGGGCAGGGAATGGGGTCTCTATGGGGTCTCTATGGGGCAGAGAACGGGGTCTCTATGGGGTCTCTATAGGGTCTCTATGGGGCAGGGAATGGGGTCTCTATGGGGTCTCTATGGGGCAGGGAATGGGGTCTCTATGGGGTCTCTATGGGGCAGGGAATGGGGTCTCTATGGGGTCTCTATGGGGCAGGGAATGGGGTCTCTATGGGGTCTCTATGGGGCAGGGAATGGGGTCTCTATGGGGTCTCTATGGGGCAGGGAATGGGGTCTCTATGGGGTCTCTATGGGGCAGGGAATGGGGTCTCTATGGGGTCTCTATGGGGCAGGGAATGGGGTCTCTATGGGGTCTCTATGGGGCAGGGAATGGGGTCTCTATGGGGTCTCTATGGGGCAGGGAATGGGGTCTCTATGGGGTCTCTATGGGGCAGGGAATGGGGTCTCTATGGGGTCTCTATGGGGCAGGGAATGGGGTCTCTATGGGGTCTCTATGGGGCAGGGAATGGGGTCTCTATGGGGTCTCTATGGGGCAGGGAATGGGGTCTCTATGGGGTCTCTATGGGGCAGGGAATGGGGTCTCTATGGGGTCTCTATGGGGCAGGGAATGGGGTCTCTATGGGGTCTCTATGGGGCAGGGAATGGGGTCTCTATGGGGTCTCTATGGGGCAGGGAATGGGGTCTCTATGGGGTCTCTATGGGGCAGGGAATGGGGTCTCTATGGGGTCTCTATGGGGCAGGGAATGGGGTCTCTATGGGGTCTCTATGGGGCAGGGAATGGGGTCTCTATGGGGTCTCTATGGGGCAGGGAATGGGGTCTCTATGGGGTCTCTATGGGGCAGGGAATGGGGTCTCTATGGGGTCTCTATGGGGCAGGGAATGGGGTCTCTATGGGGTCTCTATGGGGCAGGGAATGGGGTCTCTATGGGGTCTCTATGGGGCAGGGAATGGGGTCTCTATGGGGTCTCTATGGGGCAGGGAATGGGGTCTCTATGGGGTCTCTATGGGGCAGGGAATGGGGTCTCTATGGGGTCTCTATGGGGCAGGGAATGGGGTCTCTATGGGGTCTCTATGGGGCAGGGAATGGGGTCTCTATGGGGTCTCTATGGGGCAGGGAATGGGGTCTCTATGGGGTCTCTATGGGGCAGGGAATGGGGTCTCTATGGGGTCTCTATGGGGCAGGGAATGGGGTCTCTATGGGGTCTCTATGGGGCAGGGAATGGGGTCTCTATGGGGTCTCTATGGGGCAGGGAATGGGGTCTCTATGGGGTCTCTATGGGGCAGGGAATGGGGTCTCTATGGGGTCTCTATGGGGCAGGGAATGGGTGAAAAGGGGGTTTCTGGGTCCTTTGGGGGCATTTCTGGGGGGAAACGGGTTTTTATGGGCACTGAGGGGACGTTTTTTGGGGAAAAGGGGGTTTTTGGGTCCTCAGGGGACATTTTAGGGGGGCAGGGGATCCCTGGTCACTCAGGGACTTGTTTTTTGGGGAAAAAAAGGGGTTTCTGGACCCTCAGGGAACGTTTTGGGGGTGAAAAGGGAGTTTCTGGGTCCTTAGGGAGCATTTCTGGGGGGAAACGGGTTTTTCTAGGCACTGAGGGGACGTTTTTGGGGGAAAAGGAAGTTTTTGGGTCCTCAGGGGACATTTTAGGGGGGCAGGGGATCCCTGGTCACTCAGGGGTTTGTTTTGGGGAAAAAAAAAAAGGGGGTTTTTGGACTCTCAGGGGACTTTTTTCGGGGGGTAAATGGGGTTTCTGGTCCCTCAGGAGATGTTTTTCGGGGGAAATGGATTTTTATGGACCCTCAGGGGACGTTTTGGGGGTGAAAAGGGGTTCCTGGACCCTCAGGGGACATGTTGTTGGGGGAGGGGGGGGATCCCGGGTCCCTCAGAGGTTTGTTTTTGGGGAAAAAAAGGGGTTTATGGACTCTCAGGGGACGTTTTGGGGTGAAAAGGTGGTTTCTGGGTCCTATGGGGACATTTCTGGGGGGAAACAGGTTTTTATGGACACTGAGGGGACGTTTTGGGGAGATAAAGGGGGTTTGTGGTGGCTCAGGGAACAGTTTTGGGGGAAAATGGGTTTTTATGGACACTCGGGTCACTTTGGGGCTGAAAAGGGGGGTTTCTGGTCCCTTAGGAGATGTTTTTTGGGGGAAACAGGTTTTTATGGACACTCGGGACGTTTTGGGGGTGAAAAGGGGGTTTCTGGTCCCTTAGGAGATGTTTTTTGGGGGAAACAGGTTTTTATGGACACTCGGGACGTTTTGGGGGTGAAAAGGGGGTTTCTGGTCCCTCTGGGGACTTTTTAGGGTGAAAAAACGAGCATTTTAATCACCTAGCTTCCCTTCCTGTGGGGTCCAACCCAGAATTGGGCCTAAAATGGTTAAAATTTGGGTTCAGTCTGGTTCCCTGGTGCCTTTTTCAGGGCATTTTCTGTTCAAAAGGTGGAATTTGGTTCTTATTTTGTGTTTCTCTTTCATTTTGCAGGCCCCTGGTGGGATTGCAACCCCCCTGGTGTATGGGCAGCTCCTGGCTCTGTACCTGCTGCACAATGACATGTGAGGGTTAATTAATGATTAAAACCACTCGGTTTTTTTTTAATTAATTGTTCTTTGTTTAATCACCTTAAACATTTTGTCTCCTTTATAACATGAACGAGGAATTAATTGATCATTTACCACACTTTTCATGCCAAAATAAAGCTGCAAAACCAGCTCCTGTGGAGAAATTACCCCACTTTTTCTCCATTAATGTTAATAAAGGCAATTAATTGATAGCTCTAATAATTCTGGCAGCTTTTTTATCAAGGAAAAGTGGTTTTAATCCCGTTTATTTTCAGGAACAACGCCCGCTACCTTTGGAAGAGAATCCCCCCTGCCATCAAATCTGTGAGTGCCTGGGGGAAGTGGGGTAGGAATGGGAATAAAGAAGGATTTGGGGTGAAAAGTGGTGGGTTTGGGGTGGAAAATGGGGGATTTGGGGTGGAAAATGGTGGGTTTGGGGTGAAAAGTGGTGGGTTTGGGGTC
>NW_009951780.1:0-1127 GCF_000747805.2 Chaetura pelagica | reverse complement strand
GTGTTCCCATTGCCTTTCCCATCTTCTCCTGATCCCACCCGGACCTGGTACCCCGAGTTCCATGGCCCAAGGGATCCCCCCCACTCTGTGGGCATCGCCAGTGCGTGCGTGGGAGAGCCCAGGTGGGGATGGGAAGGGTTGGGAATGGGGTTGGGGTGAGGATGAGGAAGGGAAGGAGAAAGGGAGAGGGATGGGGAGAAGGGTGGGGATGGGAAATGGGGATGGGGATGGGAAATGGAGATGGGAATGGGGATGGAGAATGGGAATGGTGGTGGGGACTGGGATAAGGGTGGGGATGGGAATGGGGATGGAGAATGGGAATGGTGTTGGGGACTGGGGTAAGGGTGAACATGGGAATGGGAATGGGGATGGAGAATGGGAATGGGGATGGGGACTGGGGTAAGGGTGGGGATGGGGATTGAGATGGGGATGGAGAATGGGAATGGGGATGGGGAATGGGAATGGTGGTGGGGACAGGGATAAGGGTGGGGTGGGAAATGGAGATGGGAATGGTGTTGGGGACAGAGAGGGGAAGGGAGATGGAGATGGGGACAGAGATGGAAATGAGGAAAAAGATGGGGACAGGGATGGAGATGGGAATGGGGCTGGAGATGGGGATGGGGCTGGAGATGGGGATGGGGCTGGGGATGGGGATGGGGATGGGGATGGGGATGGGGATCGGGATGGGGCTGGAGATGGGGATGGGGCTGGAGATGGGAATGGGGATGGAGATGGGAATGGGGCTGGAGATGGGAATGGAGATGGAGATGGGAATGGGGCTGGAGATGGGAATGGGGCTGGAGATGGGAATGGGGCTGGAGATGGGGATGGGGATGAGAATGGGAACAAGAACAGGAATAGGGATGGAGACATGAACAGGGATGGGAACAAAGATGGGGATGGGAATGGAGACAGGGCTGGAGGTGGGAACAGGGACAGAGATGGGGCCAAGGATGGGGAGAGAGCAGGGAATGGGGACAAAGATGGGAATGGGAAAGGAGATGGGGACGGAGACGGGAATGGGGAGAGGGATGGGAAAACATGGGGATGGGGATGGGAACGGGGATGGAGCCGGGAATGTGTTCAAGGGCCGGCAGGGATGGGGATGGGGACAGGGATGGGGACAG
>NW_009951779.1:0-628 GCF_000747805.2 Chaetura pelagica | reverse complement strand
CACATTATTAGCACTTATTTCCACATTATTAACACTTATTTCTCCCCTTATTAGCCCCTTATTAGCCACTATGTTCCACTATTAAGCATTATTTCCCCATTACTAGCCTCTATAAGCAGATTATTAGCCGTTATTTGCCTATTATTAACTATATTTTGCCATTATCTTTGGTTATTTAATAGTGTTTTACACTATTACCCATTATTTCCCCATCATTAGCTACTATTTTCTTATTATTAGCCACTATTTCCCATTCCTAGCCATTACTTCTGTATTATTAGCCACTATTTCCCTATTATTAGCAGCTCCTCCCACATTATTAGCAGTCATTTCCCAATTAATAGCCACCGTTTCCCATTTTTAGCTATTATTTCCCCATTATTAAGAGCTATTAATCTAATATTAGGAGGTTTTTTTCCTTTTCTTTGGGTCCATTTCACTAATTTTCCCCATTATTAGCCATTATTACCCCATTATTAGCGATTGTTACCCATTATTACCGATTATTACCCCATTATTAGCAATTATTGCCATATTATTAGCTATTATTAGCCCGTCATTAGCGGTTATTACCCATTATTAGTTATTATTACCCCAATATTAGCGATTGTTACCCATTATTAGCGAT
>NW_009951778.1:0-562 GCF_000747805.2 Chaetura pelagica | reverse complement strand
GGTTTTGGGGCTTCTCCATTGGGTTTTGAGGGTCTTCATGGGGTTTTTGAGGTTCTCCATGGGGTTCTGGGGCATCTAAGGGGGGTTCTGGTGGGTCTACGTGGGGTTTTGGGGGCTCTTCATGGGGTTCTGGTGGGTCTACGTGGGGTTTTGGGGCTTCTCCATTGGGTTTTGAGGTTCTTCATGGGGTTTTGGGGGCTCTTCATGGGGTTCTGGTGGGTCTTCATGGGTTCTTGAGGTTCTCCACGGGTTCCTGCCCTTCTCCAGGAGCTCCTGGTGCCCCCCCTGATGTCCTGTCCCCCCCTTTTCCCCCCCAAACAGTGACAAGAACCACATGCACTTCGGGGCCATCACCTGTGCCATGGGCATCAGGTACAAGTCCTACTGCTCCAACCTGGTCAGGACCCTCATGGTGGACCCTCCCCAGGAGATGCAGGACCACTACTCCTTCCTGCTCCAGCTCCAGGAGGAGATGCTCAAGGAGATGAGGCACGGTGAGGAGCCAGGGTGGGGGGCTGGGGGGGCCTGGGCCCTCCTGGGGCCTCCTGGGGTTTCTTCTTGG
>NW_009951777.1:0-1005 GCF_000747805.2 Chaetura pelagica | reverse complement strand
CCTGGGTCTCCCTTGACCACCCAAGGCCTCCTTTGACCATCCTGGGTGTCCCTTGACCACCCAAGGCCTCCCTTGACCATCCTGGGCCTCCCTTGACCATCCTGGGCCTCCCTTGACCACCCAAGGCCTCCCTTGACCACCCAAGGCCTCCCTTGCCCACCCAAGTCTCCCTTGACCTCCCAAGTCTCCCATGACCACCCAAGGCCTCCCTTGACCTCCCAAGGCCTCAACCCAAGTCTCCCTTGACCACCCAGGGTGTCCCCTGGCCACCCAAGTCTCCCAAGTCTCCCTTGACCACCCAAGACCTCCTCAATCTTTGACCACCCCCTTCTTTCTTCACCTCCCCCCCCCCAGGCAACGTGGTGAACGGGACCATCGCGCGGCAGATGGTGGACATGCTGGTGGAATCCTCCAGCAACGTCACCATGATCCTCAAGTTCTTCGACATGTTCCTCAAGCTCCGCGACATCGTCTCGTCCGACGCCTTCCGCGACTACGTCACCGACCCCCGCGGCCTCATCTCCAAGAAGGACTTCCAGAAGGCCATGGACAGCCAGAAACAGTACGAGCCCTCGGAGATCCAGTTCCTCCTCTCGTGCTCCGAGGCCGACGAGAACGAGATGATCGACGTCGAGGCCTCCCCCGGCCGCTTCGAGGAGCCCGCGCGCGACATCGGCTTCAACGTGGCCGTGCTCCTCACCAACCTCTCCGAGCACGTCCCCCACGACCAGCGCCTCAAGACCTTCCTGGAACAGGCCACCAGCATCCTGGAGTATTTCAGACCTTTCCTGGGCAGGATCGAGATCATGGGGGCGGCGCGAAGGATCGAGCGGCTCTACTTCGAGATCAGCGCGGCCAACAAGGCCCAGTGGGAGATGCCCCAGGTCAAGGAGTCCAAGAGACAGTTCATCTTCGACGTGGTCAACGAAGGGGGGGAGGCTGAGAAGATGGAGCTCTTCGTCAGCTTCTGCGAGGACACCATCTTCGAGATGCAGATCGCCTCCC
>NW_009951776.1:12720-13828 GCF_000747805.2 Chaetura pelagica | reverse complement strand
TTTGGGGTCCCAGGGTTGGGTTTCAGGGTTCCCGGTGGGGTTCCCAGGTGGGATTTGGGGTTCCCAGGGAGGTTTTTGGGGTTCCCAGGGACAGGATTTGGGTTCCCAGGTGGGTTTGGGGGTCCCGTCAGGTTTCGGGGCGCCCACCTGCGCAGGCGGAAGGCGAAGAGGTTTTTGGGGAGCAGGTGGGATTTGGGGTTCCCAGGGTGGGATTTGGGGTCCCAGGGGCAGGATTTGGGGTTCCCAGGTGGGATTTGGGGTTCCCAGGGAGGTTTTTGGGGTTCCCAGGGACAGGATTTGGGTTCCCAGGTGGGTTTGGGGGTCCCGTCAGGTTTCGGGGCGCCCACCTGCGCAGGCGGAAGGCGAAGAGGTTTTTGGGGAGCAGGTGGGATTTGGGGTTCCCAGGGTGGGATTTGGGGTCCCAGGGGCAGGATTTGGGGTTCCCAGGTGGGATTTGGGGTTCCCAGGGAGGTTTTTGGGGTTCCCAGGGACAGGATTTGGGTTCCCAGGTGGGTTTGGGGGTCCCGTCAGGTTTCGGGGCGCCCACCTGCGCAGGCGGAAGGCGAAGAGGTTTTTGGGGAGCAAGTGGGATTTGGGGTTCCCAGGGGCAGGGTTTGGGGTTCCCAGGCAGGATTTGGGGTTCCCAGGTGGGATTTGGGGTTCCCAGGGAGGTTTTTGGGGTTCCCAGGGACAGGATTTGGGTTCCCAGGTGGGTTTGGGGGTCCCGTCAGGTTTCGGGGCGCCCACCTGCGCAGGCGGAAGGCGAAGAGGTTTTTGGGGAGCAGGTGGGATTTGGGGTTCCCAGGGTGGGATTTGGGGTTCCCAGGGTGAGTTGGGGGGTCCCTGGGGCAGGATTTGGGGTCCCAGGATTGGGTTTCAGGGTTCCTGGTCAGGTTTCGGGGTCCCAGGGGCAGGATTTGGGGTTCCCAGGCAGGATTTGGGTTCCCAGGGGTGGGTTTGGGGGTCCCAGGGACAGGATTTGGGTCCCCAGGCGGGTTTGGGGGTCCCGTCAGGTTTTGGGGCGCCCACCTGCGCAGGCGGAAGGCGAAGAGGTTTTTGGGGAGCAGGTGGGATTTGGGGTTCCCAGGGTGGGATTTGGGTTCCCAGG
>NW_009951776.1:0-699 GCF_000747805.2 Chaetura pelagica | reverse complement strand
ACTGAGAGGTTGGACACCTGGGGGACCCCAAAAGTGAGCCCTGGAACCCCCCAGACCCCTCTGGTTGGGCACTGACAGGTTGGACACCTGGGGGACCCCAAAAGTGAGCCCTGGAACCCCCCAGACCCCTCTGGTTGGGGATCGAGAGGTTGGACACCTGGGGGACCCCAAAAGTCAGCCCTGGAACCCCCCAGACCCCTCTGGTTGGGGATCGAGAGGTTGGAGACCTGGGGGACCCCAAAAGTGAGCCCTGGAACCCCCCAGACCCCTCTGGTTGGGGATCGACAGGTTGGACACCTGGGGGACCCCAAAAGTCAGCCCTGGAACCCCCAAAGTCCCCTCTGGTTGGGGACTGAGAGGTTGGACACCTGGGGGACCCCAAAAGTGAGCCCTGGAACCCCCAAAGTCCCCTCTGTTCAGGGATGGGGACGTTGGAGACCTGGGGGGCAGGGAAGACCCCCAAACATGAGTCTCAGGACCCCTTAAAGTCCCCTCTGGTTGGGGACTGACAGGTTGGACACCTGGGGACAGGGGGGACCCCAAAAGTGAGTTCTGGAACCCCTAAAGTCCCCTCTGGTTGGAGATGGAGACATTGGTGACCTGGGAAGGCACCTGGGGGGCAGGACAGGGGGGTGAGACCCCCAAACATGAGCCCCAGGACCCCCCAAAGACCCCTCTGGTTGGGCACCGACAGGTTGG
>NW_009951775.1:0-562 GCF_000747805.2 Chaetura pelagica | reverse complement strand
CCCAGGGACAGGAAGTCCCACCATCCAGCAACAGGAAGTCCTGCCATCCAGGGACAGGAAGTCCCACCCCCAGGGACAGGAAGTCCCACCATCCAGGGACAGGAAGTCCCAACCCAAGGGACAGGAAGTCCCAACCCCAGGGACAGGAAGTCCTGCCATCCAGAGACAGGAAGTCCCTCCATCCAGGGACAGGAAGTCCCGCCATCCATGGATAGGAAGTCCTGGCAGGGAAGCCCTCCCACCCAGAGCCAGGAAGTCCCTCCATCCAGGGACAGGAAGTCCCGCCATCCATGGATAGGAAGTCCTGCCATCCAGGGACAGGAAGTCCCGCCCCCTTCCCCACCTGAACTCCAAGGCGTGATCAACCATTTCCGCCACGACGGCGCCGTCGATCACGGCCGGATCGTAAACGACCCCGCAGGTCCCGTCCTCCCCCACGATCAGCTGGCAGGAAGGGGCGGGGTCAGGGCACAGGAAGTCCCGCCCCCCTCCCCACAATCACTTTTCCGGGCAGAACAGGAAACTCCGCCCCCATAAATCCTCTCACACAGGAAGTCCCGCC
>NW_009951774.1:0-2057 GCF_000747805.2 Chaetura pelagica | reverse complement strand
CACAGAAGCACCTGAAGGGTTTTCTTCACACGCTCTGATAAATCCCTGGGGGTGTTGAAGGGCAGGTTGGATGGGGCTTGGAGCAGCCTGGGCTGCTGGGAGGGGTCCCTGCCCATGGCAGGGGGGCTCTGGGTTCTCTCCTGTTCTGTCCTGAGAGACTCTGAGGGAAACTTAGCGCATCAAGACTGTAACTAGTGACATTTGTACAACCAAAGAAATCTATTTTGTGGTTCAAGGATAATAAAAGTTTACTTTACATTTTAGAGCCTTTGCTCCACGTGGGGTTTTTTTTCTCCCCTGTGTGAGGAGTTTCTGTACCAGCACTTCAGTTCTTATCAGTTGGGTTCTTATTCCTACCAGTTGGGTTCTTACTGACAGTGACAAACTGGGGGTTTTCCTGCTTTTTCTGCAGGGATTTGGTGCTCAGCTGAGCTGCTGCCCAGGGCAGGAATGGCAAGAGTCACTCATGGGAGTGTTGAAGGGCAGGTTGGATGGGGCTGGGAGCAGCCTGGGCTGCTGGGAGGTGTCCCTGCCCACGCAGGGGGGCACTGGGTGGGCTCTGAGGTCCCCCCAAACCCATCCCATGACGCAATTCCAGGAGACCCAGCACAGAGGGTTGTGCTTTAGTCAAGGCCTCGTCAGCGTCACGGGCTGGGCTGGGGGATCTCGGAGGCCTTTTCCATCGGGGGCACATCCAGGAGTGATGAGGACACGGAATCCCATGAGTGTTGGAGCAACCCCAGTGATGGATCGATGGGTTTATATTGGGAACAGCGTCACAGTTAGAAACGAAACGTCGTGTTGGTTTGGCACTTTAGTGTTAGAAACACAGGGTTGGGTTTGGTTTATATTTATATATATATATATATATATCCTAGTGGTTTAAATGTCGAGTTTGTCTGAGGTGTCTGTGTGTTCTGAGGGCGCCAGGAGGGGTTTGTGGCCCAGGGACTGGGGAGGGAATTGGGCTCCAACTGGGGATCCAACGGGGGGATTTATGGGCCAAGGTGGGGCCCGACAGAGCCCCTTCTGTGCTCTGGGGCAGGGTGAGACCCGTGGGGTGTTAATTGGGTGTGTTCATTGGTTGTTCATTGGGGTTGTTCATTGGTTGTTCATTGGGGTTGTGAATTGGGGTTGTGAATTGGTTGTTCATTGGGGTTGTGAATTGGTTGTTCATTGGTTGTTCATTGGGGTTGTGAATTGGTTGTTCATTGGTTGTTCATTGGTTGTTCATTGGTTGTTCATTGGGGTTGTTCATTGGTTGTTCATTGGGGTTGTTCATTGGTTGTTCATTGGTTGTTCCTTGGGGTTGTTCATTGGTTGTTCATTGGGGTTGTTAACTGCCCGGGGGGCAGGAAAGGTCCGAATTTCACCTTGAAAGGTTAAAAGTCTCGGCCAAGGTTTGTCAGCCCAGCGGGAGGTGGGAGCGGCTTCGGGTGCCCCTGGGGGGAACACGCGTGTCATGGGGGTGTGTGCAACACGTGACGTGTGTGTCCCGGGTACGTGTGTAACACGTGTGTGTCACGGGTACGTGTGTAACACACGTGTCACGGGTGCGTGTGATACACGTGTGTCCCGAGTACGTGTGTAACACGTGTGTGTCACGGGTATGTGTATAACACGTGTGTCACGGGTGTGTGTGTGTAACACGTGTGTGTCCCGGGTGCGTAACACGTGTGTAACACGGGTGCGTGTGTAACACGTGTGTCCCGAGTACATGTGTAACATGTGTGTGTCACGGGTACGTGTGTAACACACGTGTCCCGGGTGCGTGTGTAACATGTGTGTGTCACGGGTATGTGTGTAACACACGTGTGTCACGGGTACGTGAGTAACACGTGTGTAACACGCGTGTCACGGGTGCGTGTGTAACACGTATGTGTGTGTCCCGCATCCCTGTGTAACACGTGTGTCCCGGGTGTGTGTGTAACACGCGTGTGCCACGGTACGTGTGTAACACGTGTGTAACACGCACGTGTGACAGGTACGTGTGTAACACGTGTGCAACACGCGTGTCCCGCTGCGGGGCTCGGATTTAACCCGTTTTTACCCCCACC
>NW_009951773.1:0-489 GCF_000747805.2 Chaetura pelagica | reverse complement strand
CCGGTGCAAGCCCCGAGATCCCCCTGGGTCGCGTGAGCTCCAGCCGTCCCCGGGATTAGGGAGAGCAGCAAATCCAAGCGGGCGCTAATTTACCCAAGAAGAAACGCTGGGCACGTTGTTGCCACGTCCTCCGGCAAATGCCTGGCCTCCAGTTCACCTCCTGACCTGCCCTTATTCCCTTTTAAAACCATGTGACGGGGGGGATTTGGCTTAACGTGGAGCAGGGAAGGAGGAGAAGGAGCTCAGAGGGCCGGGAAGTAATCGCTGGCTCCCGGCCCGGGGCACAGGGGCTGTTCCAGCAGCCCTGGCCTTGGGTTCAGCCCCGGATCCAGGCGGATCCACACGCTGCTCCTCTCCTGGGGACCCCAAACCTCTTCTTGCTGGTGGTTTGCAGAGGCTGAGCATCCCAGGAGCCATCCCCTGGGCTCCCCCTCTGTGCCTGCCCCATCCTGTCTTTGCTCCGGCTTGGGTGGAGGTCCTGGAAGGGGT
>NW_009951771.1:9280-9829 GCF_000747805.2 Chaetura pelagica | reverse complement strand
AGACCCCCTGCCACCTCTCCCAGCGCTTCGTGCTGTGACTAGAAACCTCCTCCCTTCCCTCTGTTCCCATCTCAGCAACCTGGGAACATCTGGGGGGGCTCTGGAGGAGGGAGGGGGTGCATCCCCCAAATTTGGGTGGGGGTCCCACCTTAGAGGGGTGCTAAGTGTCCCCCCCTCCCCCCTGAGACCCCCTGTCACCTCTCCCAGCTCTTGCCAGTGTGACCGGAAACCTCCTCCCTTCCTTATGTTCCCATCTCAGCAACCCAGGAACACCTGGGGGGGGCTCTGGAAGGGGAAGGGGTGTCCCCTGCAAGCTGGGGTGGGGGTCCCATCCCAGAGGGGTGCTGTGCGTGTCTCCCCCCTCCCCCCAAACCCCCCGTCACCTCTCCCAGCTCTTGCCAGTGTGACCGGAAACCTCCTCCCTTCCCGTCCCGGCGCTTTCGCCCCGTCAGCTCCCGGGGCGCGGGGGCAGGTCGGGGTGTCACCCACCCCGTGTCTGTGTGTCCCCCCCCTCAGCCCCCCCCCCCCACGCCGTCGGCCCTGTCGCAG
>NW_009951771.1:5185-8108 GCF_000747805.2 Chaetura pelagica | reverse complement strand
TGTCCCTGCCCATGGGGGGGGTGGGACTGGATGCTCCTGAAGGTCCCTCCAACCCAACCCATGAGCCCATCAAACCCCCCCATTGATCTGGGCTGAGTCCCGGGGGTCTGAGCTGTTGCAGAGGGGACACACCCAGGAGCACCCTTGGTATCTCCCTCACCTTCCTCTCCTCCCCAGGGTGCACTATGAGGGCAAGGACCACCCGAGGCCGGGCTGGAAGGTCCTGGACACCACCCCCTACAGCCGCTCTGCCAACCTCAACTCGGGGGGTCCCGGGCACCAACGCACCTTCCTGAGCTACCGGCGCGCGACCGAGCCCCACGGCCACAACACCCTGGGGGTCACTGACATCTGCCTGGTCATGCCCAGCAAAGGGGAGAACACCCCTCACACCTTCTGCAGGGTGGACAGGAACCTCAACACCAGCATGGTGGGTGTTGGGGGGGGGGGCGGGGTGTCCCCACCCCACCCCACCCCAAAGCAGCATCTCCTGATTGCTCCTCTCTCTCTGCTCCCTCCTTGCAGTGGGGACCTGCCCTGTTCCTGTGCTACAAGATCTCCATGGGCAAGGCCAACACGTTGGTCTATGAAGCAGGTAATGGTTGAGGGGGGTGGGTCAACCCACCATGGGTTCACCTTGGTGAGCTCACCCAGGTGCTCCCTCCCTTGTCTTGGGTGGACGTGGGAAATTGGTCAGTTTTGGGACATCTCGTGAGAAGAAGGACATGGAGGGGCTGGAGTGTGTCTAGGGAAGGGCAGTGGAGCTGGGGAAGGGGCTGGAGCAGAAGGAGAAAGGGCTGGAGAACTTGTGAGGAGCAGCTGAGGGAGCTGGGGGTGTTCAGCCTGGAGAGCAGGAGGTGAGGGGAGACCTGCTGGCTCTGCAGCTGCTGAGAGGAGGTTGGAGCCAGGGGGGTTGGGCTCTGCTCCCCAGGAACAAGGGATGGGACAAGAGGAAAGGGCCTCAAGTTGCCCAGGGGAGGTTGAGGTTGGATCCTGGGAACAATTCCTTCCTGGGAAGGGTTGTCAGGCCCTGGCCCAGGCTGCCCAGGGGGGAGTCCCCCTCCCTGGAGGGGTTTCCAAGATGTGGTGCTGAGGGACCTGGGGCAGTGGTGGCCTTGGGAGAGTTTGGTTGATGGTTGGTAGAGTTGGGTTATGGTTGGTAGAGTTGGGTTATGGTTGGTGGAGTTGGGTTCATGGGTGGTACAGTTGGGTTCTGGTTGGACAGCATGGTCTTCAAGGTCTTTTCCAACCAGGAGGACTCCATGATTCTGTGAAACCATGAGGTGAGGCTCATCCCTCTGTCCCTCCAGGGCTGCTGGGGCGTTACCCTGAGCAGGACAGTGAGTCCTTCCCCCTGCCTGAGTCTGTGCCTGTTTTCTGCCTGCCCATGGGGGCCACCATTGAGAGCTGGCCAGCGGGCACCAAGTACCCTCTGCCTGTCTTCTCCACCTTCGTGCTGACTGGAGCCTCAGGAGACAAGGCAGGAGGGTTGGGGGGGACAAGGGGGTGGGGGGCTCAGTGATGGGGAGCAGCAGGTCAAGGGAGGTTCATCCTGCCCTTCTACTCTGCCCTGGTGAGGCCAGAGTTGGAGAACTGGGACCAGTTCTGGGGTCTCCAGTTCAAAACTGGTGGAGAGAGTCCAGGGGAGAGGAGCAAAGATGATGGCTGATGGGGAATGGATGAAAAGTGGGAGAGGGAGCTGGAGGTTGGAGCTGAGGAGGGAATTGTGGAGTGTGAGGGTGGGGAGAGCCTGGGCCAGGTTGGCCAGGGAAGCTGTGGCTGCCCCATCCCTGGGGGTGTTGAAGGGCAGGTTGGATGGGGCTTGGAGCAGCCTGGGCTGCTGGGAGGTGTCCCTGGGGGTTGGATCTAAGATGGTCTCCAATCCAAACCATCCCACAGTTCCATGATGACACTGTCAGTGTTTTCACCTTTAGGAGAAGGTGGGTTTGGGGACAATATCTCCACCAGCTGCAGGAAAGGGTTGATCCAACTCCTTAATGGTTCAGCCCAGGCTGGTCCCATTGGTGGATGTGGGCTGGGAGGTGGCTGAGGACTTGGGGCAGGAGCTTTAAGATGCTGAAACAAAACATTTCTTGTCCCCCCAACCCACCCCACGACTCCACCCCCCCCTGACCAGGAAAGGGTTGATCCAACTCCTTAATGGTTCAGCCCAGGCTGGTCCCATTGGTGGATGTGGGCTGGGAGGTGGCTGAGGACTTGGGGCAGGAGCTTTAAGATGCTGAAACAAAACATTTCTTGTCCCCCCAACCCACCCCACGACTCCACCACCCCCCTGACCCACCCGCACCCCCTCCCCACGCAGGTCTACGGCGCAGCCATCCAGTTCCACGAGGCCTTCCCCCGGGAGAAGCTGTCAGAGCAGCAGAGCCTGAGGCTGGGCCTGCTGAGCGTGGTGGATCGACGCCCAGTGCCCGGGAGGTCCCTGCAGACCCGGAAGAGCATCTGTGCCTCCAGGCACATCTCCCACTTCATGCACAACGTCCCCTTCCCGTCCCCGCAGCGGCCGAGGATCCTGGTCCAGGTGAGTCCCTGTGGGTGTGGGTGTGTATGTGTGGGTGTGTGTCTGTGTGTGTGTCTGTGTGTTTGTGTGTCCCAGCTGACCCCCCAGATCCCACCGTGTCCCCAGAGCCCACTGTGTCCCCAGATCTCACCATGTCCCAGGATCCCACCATGTCCCAAGAGCCCACTGTGTGTATCCCCAGATCCCACTGTGTCCCCAGAGCCCACTGTGTTTCTCCCCAGATCCCACCATGTCCCAAGATCCCACCATGTCTGTCCCCAGAGCCCACCATGTGTGTCCCCAGATTCCATCATGTCCCCAGATCCCACCACACCTGCCCCCACATCCCACCATGTCCCCAGAACCCACCATGTCCCAAGATCCCACCGTGTCTGTCCCCAG
>NW_009951771.1:2522-4976 GCF_000747805.2 Chaetura pelagica | reverse complement strand
CCCCGCTGCCGCTCAGGTAGGGTGGGGTGCTGGGGGTGGGGACAGGGACACCGAGGAGGGGGCCAGGGGGTGTCTGACTCACCCTCCTGCCTGTCCCCCCTTCAGTGGTGCCATTTTCCTCACCCTGCTGCAGAACCTGGGCCCTGACAACGCCGTGGCCCTGCTGGTGGCCGTGCTGACCGAGCAGAAGCTGCTCATCCACTCCCTGCGCCCCGACGTCCTGACCAGCGTGGGGGAAGCCCTGGTGGCGGTGAGTGTGGGGGGGACACACACAGGGTTGGGTGCTTGAGGAGGGTGATGGGTTCCCTCTGGACCCTCCCCCAGGCTCTGACAGCCCTTGTCCTGTCCCCAGATGATCTTCCCCCTGCGCTGGCAGTGCCCCTACATCCCGCTGTGCCCGCTGGCGCTGGCTGGAGTGCTCTGCGCCCCCGCGCCCTTCATTGTAGGCATCCACTCCAGCTACTTCGACCTCTACGAGCCCCCCTGCGACGTCATCTTCGTCGACCTGGACACCAACACCATCTTCCAGTGAGTCTTTTTGGCCTCGCCCTGCGTTTTTGAGGGGTGGGGGGGTGGGAGGGGCTTTGCCAACCCTGTTTTTTGTCCCCCCATTTCTGTGTCCCACCCCCCCAAGGAGCGAGGAGCGCAAGTTGCTGTCCCCCCGTGCCCTGCCCCGCCGCCCCTGCAAGGTCCTGCTGGCCTCCCTGCACCACCTCTCCCAGCAGCTGGATGAGAGTGAGTTTTCTGAGGGTATGGGGGGACCCCACTAAGTCCTTAGAACCCCCTAGGGGGGATCCCACTAATTCCTTAGAATCCCCTAGGGGGGACCCCACCAATTCCTTAGAACCCCTTAGGGGGGACCTCACCAATTCCTTAGAGCCCCCTAGGGGAGACCCCACCAATTCCTTAGAACCCCCTAGGGGGGACCCCACCAATTCCTTAGAACCCCTTAGGGGGGACCTCACCAATTCCTTAGAACCCCCTAGGGGGGACCCCCCCAATCCCTTAGAAACCCCTAGGGGCAGGGGTGTGTGACACTTAGAACCCCCCCCCCTAGGGGGGACCCCACCAATTCCTTAGAACCCCTTAGGGGGGACCTCACCAATTCCTTAGAACCCCCTAGGGGGGACCCCACCAATTCCTTAGAACCCCTTAGGGGGGACCTCACCAATTCCTTAGAACCCCCTAGGGGGGACCCCACCAATTCCTTAGAACCCCCTAGGGGGGACCCCACCAATTCCTTAGAACCCCTTAGGGGGGACCCCACCAATTCCTTAGAACCCCCTAGGGGGGACCCACCAATTCCTTAGCTCACCCCTGTTTGCAGGGGTGTGTGACACAGGATGTGGGGTGATGGTTTGAAGCTGGAAATGGGTGGGGTTAGGTTGGACATGAGGGGGTTCTTGAGTAGGAGGGTGGTGGGTCACTGAGAGGGGCTGACTAGGGAGGTGGTGGAGGCTCCATCCCAAGGTCACACTTGATGGGGCTCTGAGGAATCTGTTCTAGTGTGAGATGTCCCTGCTGTTGTAGGAGGGTTGGACTAGATGACCTTAAAGGCCACCAAGATGCCGAGGGGATGGAGCATCTGCCCCATGAGGGAAGGCTGAGGGAGCTGGGGCTGTTCAGCTGGAGAGGAGGAGGCTGAGGGGGGGTCTCCTCAATGCTCAGTGTCTTCAGGGGGTGTCAGGAGGGGGGGACCAGACTCTTCTCAGTGACAGAACAAGGGGCAACGGGCACAAGTGGGAGCACAGGAGGGTCAGGCTGAGCTTGAGGAGAAACTTCTGTGGTCTGGGGGCGACGAATCCTGGGACAGGCTGCCCAGGGAGGTGGTGGAGTCAACTCTGGTGACATCCCAACCCCTCTGAACATGTTCCTGGTGGAGTCTCCTTCTCTGGAGACATCCCAGACCCTCTGAACATGTTCCTGGTGGAGTCTCCTTCTCTGGTGACATCCCAACCCCTCTGAACATGTTCCTGGTGGAGTCTCCTTCTCTGGTGACATCCCAGACCCTCTGAACATGTTCCTGTGGGATCTGCTGTGGGTGCCCCTGCTCTGGGGCTGGTTGGGCTGGATGATCTCCAGAGGTCACTTCCAACCCCACCTGCCCGTGTTCCCGCGGGATCGGGAGGTGCTGAGCTCAGCAGGGGGCGGTTGGATGGGTGATCTCCAGAACCCAGATATCCAGTCCCTTCCCTCCCTCCCCAACCCCTTTTCCAGTGTACAGCCTCCCTGGGGAGGAGGCCTCCCTGGAGCTGGTGCTGAGTGACGCGGAGGCCGCGCGGGGCCGGCGGGCGCAGCTGGAGCTGGAGGCGCGGGCGGCGTTTCTGCGCTTCATGGCCTGTGTCCTGCGCGGCTACCGCGGCTTCCTCAGGCCCATCGCCCCCCAGCCCGACCCCGCCGGGCGCGACGCCGGCAGCCTGTTTGGCCTGCAAGGGGGGGGGGGGGGGGAGCCCG
>NW_009951771.1:1877-2251 GCF_000747805.2 Chaetura pelagica | reverse complement strand
GAACAGTTTGGGTTGGAAGGGACCTTAAAGATCACCCAGATGATCCATCAAATGATCTTCAAGGTGGCTGCTCCATCCCTGGAAGTGCAGAAGGATCTAATGTGGGGTTTGGAGCAGCCTGGGCTGGTGGGAGGTGTCCCTGCCCATAGAGGGGTTGGATCTCGATGCTCTTTATCCTCCCTCCAGCCCATCCCACATCTCCCATGATTTGGGGCAGGCTGTGGGGGTTCATCAGGCTTCACCCCCCGTGGTGTGTGTGTCCCCCCCAGCGTTCCTCAAGTCCCGGGAGAGGAGCTACCACCGGTTCTACGCGCAGCTGCTGCGGACCCAGCTCTTCACTCAATTCATCGAGGACTGTTCCTTCGCCAGCGACC
>NW_009951771.1:0-1239 GCF_000747805.2 Chaetura pelagica | reverse complement strand
CTCAGCTGGGAGGGATGGGACAGCGAGGTGCACAGGACTCCACCTCCCTTCCCACCTCCAGCTCCTTCTTCGTCCTTCCAGGAGATGAAGGTGGCCCAACGGGTGGCCCAGAAATACTCCTCAGTGCCCGACATGTGGGCCAAGTGTCTTCTGGGCCACTGCTATGGGCTCTGGTTCCTCTACCTGCCCACCCATGTCCGTGCTGCCCCTGCCAAGCTGAGGGCCCTCCAACTGGCCTACGAGGTCCTGCGCAAGATGGAGGTTCAGAAGGTGGTGCTGCCTGACGAGGTGGGTGCCCTGGGGTGGTGGGAGGAGGAGGGAAGGGGTGAAAACTGGAAGAGGGAGATGGAGGTTGGATAGGAGGAGAAACCAGGAGGCAGCAACTGTGCCCTGGTGGCCAAGAAGGGCTCCTAGGGGGCATCAAGATGAGCGTGGCTAGGTTAGGGAGGTTCTGCCCCTCTGCTCTGGTGAGGGCACAGGTCCAGTTCTGGGCTCTCCAGGCTGTGAAGGACACAGAGCTACTGGAGAGAGTCCAGTACAAGCCCCCAAGATGCCGAGGGGATGGAGCATCTGCCCCGTGAGGGAAGGCTGAGGGAGCTGGGGCTGTTCAGCTGGAGAGGAGGAGGCTGAGGGGGGGTCTCCTCAATGCTCAGTGTCTCCAGGGGGTGTCAGGAGGGGGGGACCAGACTCTTCTCAGTGACAGAACAAGGGGCAACGGGCACAAGTGGGAGCACAGGAGGGTCAGGCTGAGCTTGAGGAGAAACTTCTGTGGTCTGGGGGCGACGAGTCCTGGGACAGGCTGCCCAGGGAGGTGGTGGAGTCAACTCTGGTGACATCCCAACCCCTCTGAACATGTTCCTGGTGGAGTCTCCTTCTCTGGTGACATCCCAACCCCTCTGAACATGTTCCTGGTGGAGTCTCCTTCTCTGGTGACATCCCAGACCCTCTGAACATGTTCCTGTGGGATCTGCTGTGGGTGCCCCTGCTCTGGGGCTGGTTGGGCTGGATGATCTCCAGAGGTCCCTTCCAACCCCCCCTGCCGGTGTTCCCGCGGGATCGGGAGGTGCTGAGCTCAGCAGGGGGGGGTCGGATGGGTGATCCCCAGCGGTCCCTCCCCTCCCCCAGGTGTGTTACCGGATCCTGATGCAGCTGTGTGGGCAGTACGGGGAGCCGGTGCTGTCGGTGCGGGTCCTGCTGGAGATGAAACGCGCGGGAATCGTCCCCAACACCGTCACCTAC
>NW_009951770.1:0-491 GCF_000747805.2 Chaetura pelagica | reverse complement strand
CAGCTGCATTTGCAGGAAAAGTCCCAAAAGTCTTTAGTTACCTCTTTGGGGGTGTTTTTTTTGGCCTTTTTCTGTGCTGTAGGGAGTTGGTTTCTGGAGAATCTGGTTTTCCTGGTGGAATCTGGAAACCTGGCTAAAGAAACCCACCAGTTTCTGCAGAATCATTCTGTGGATGGTGGAAACCTGGTGAAAAAAGAACCAGTCTCTGGAGAATCTGGCAAGAAAAGAATCAATTTCTAGAGAATCTGGGTTTTTACTTGCTGAAAATCAGGTTAAAAATGTTCTAGTCCTAAGCAAGGAGGTCACTTTCCCATGGGATCACTCCAGGTGCAAGTTTTGGACCTTCCTTCAGGACAAGCAGGAGTTTAATTTGTTAAATTTCAAGGGGTCCAAATCAGGATCTCTCCCAAGTGTCCTTGGGACTCTTCACCAGTTTCCCTCAGCAACTCCAGCCTCTGGGATCTGGTGCAGCTCCTCTCTGGCTGCTGTTC
>NW_009951769.1:16370-17127 GCF_000747805.2 Chaetura pelagica | reverse complement strand
TCTGCCCCCCCTGCAGCCCCTTTGCTCCCCGTTGGGATGTGCTGGAGCCCCCAGGGATATGGTGGTGGGACCCACCGTTGGCAGAGCCATGGGCAGACATCCAATGGGATGTTCTCCCCACCCAGGATGCCCCTGGCACCCAGACACCCCCATCCCACCACCCAAGGGGTGTCCACCCTCCCCTTTCCCTCCTTCCTGCAGGATTGAGAACACTTTTGAGGTCTACATCGAGTCGGAGAGGCTCTACCTCTTTGGGCTGGAAAACCCGGATTCCGCTCGGGAATGGCTCAAGTCCATTGCCAAGGTAGGACGTGGTGGGTGCTGGAGGGTTCTGGGTGCTGAGGAGCTGATGGGTCCCTCATCTCCTGCCCGTGGTTTGGGGCAATCCCAGAAAAAAAAATCCAGGGTGGGTGGAGAATGGATGGAGGGCAGAGATGGACTTGGGGTGTTGGGTGAGGAGGAGCTCAAGGTGACCCATCAAAGCCACCCGTGTCCTGGGCTGTGTCACCAGCAGCGTGAGCAGCAGGGCCAGGGAGGGGATTGTCCCCTCTGCTCTGCTCTGCTGAGACCCCCCTGCAGGGCTGGGAACAGCTCTGGGGTCCCCAGCACAGGGAGGACACGGAGCTGTTGGAGAGAGGCCAGAGGAGGCCCCGGAGATGCTGGGAGGGCTGGAGCAGCTCTGGAGCCAGGCTGGGAGAGTTGGGGTGTTGAGCCTGGAGAAGAGAAGGCTCCAGGGAGACCTGAGAGCAGCTTCCAG
>NW_009951769.1:14406-14858 GCF_000747805.2 Chaetura pelagica | reverse complement strand
ATGGGCACTGAGCAGCAGCTCCACTTGTGGTGCTCTGGAAGCTGTGGAGGGGGGAGTGTGTGTGTGTGTCACGTGGATTGTGACACCAAAACACTGAGGGTGAGATAAAGGAGATCCGGTCAAACGTGAGATATGGAAAATGAATGATGAGATAAAGGTGACTCGTCCAAGCGTGAGATGTTTTGGAGAAGTGACATTAAACAGATGCAATTAAACCCCATCAAAACATGGATTTAAAGAGATGTTAAACATGTGACCTCCTAAACCAACCGAGACTGCTGGAGGTGTGGAAGTGTCTGGCAGCCAGTTGGTGGTGTTGGGTTGGTGGTGGCCAGTTGGCAGTGACCAGTTGGTGGCATTGGGCTGGTGGTGGCCAGTTGGCAGTGGCAGTTGGTGATCACTGGGCTGGTGGTGGCCAGTTGGCTGGGGCTAGTGGGGGGAATGGGCTTGGT
>NW_009951769.1:7215-12775 GCF_000747805.2 Chaetura pelagica | reverse complement strand
CTGTGTGGGTGGGAAGGTGGGGTGTCTGTCCCCCTCAGACAGTGTCTCCTCCCCAGGGCTGACATCTGAAGGCATCTACCGCAAGAGTGGCCAGAACTCCAAGACCAGCAGCCTGCTGGAGCTGCTGCGCCGCGACGCGCGCGGCGTCCGCCTGAAGGAGGGGGAGCACCAGGTGGACGACGTGGCCAACACCCTGAAACGCTTCTTCCGGGACCTCGGGGATGGGCTCTTCACCAGGCAGTGGGGACAGGACTGGCTCCAGGCCACGGGTGAGGAAAAAAGAGGGGGGTTGTCAAGGTCTCTGTTTCTGTTTGGTCCTCACTTTGGTACTCTCCTCCAGGGGGTGGGGGGGTGGTGGGTGTTCTGGGGGTGGTGGAGCCTGGGGGCTTGGGTGGTGGGGTCACCCTGTGCAGCACCGTGGTCCTGTCTGGGGGGTGTTGGGGCAGGGCAGGGAGTCTGAGCCTGCTCCCTTGGCTGCTGGATCTGGCTCCAGAATACCTGGGATGGAGGCATCCAGTGGGAAAACACCTGGGAGGCACCGTGCTGGGGAGCTGGGATGCTCTGGTCCCATGGAGCTGGGATGCTCTGGTCCCAGGATGCTCCATCCCCATGGAGCTGGGATGCTCCAGCCCCAGGCTGCTCCATCCCCATGGAGCTGGGATGCTCCAGTCTCAGGATGCTCCATCCCCATGGAGCTGGGACGCACTGGTCCCATGGAGCTGGGATGCTCCAGCCCCAGGCTGCTCCATCCCCATGGAGCTGGGATGCTCCAGTCTCAGGATGCTCCATCCCCATGGAGCTGGGACGCACTGGTCCCATGGAGCTGGGATGCTCCAGCCCCAGGCTGCTCCATCCCCATGGAGCTGGGATGCTCCAGTCTCAGGATGCTCCATCCCCATGGAGCTGGGACGCACTGGTCCCATGGAGCTGGGATGCTCCAGCCCCAGGCTGCTCCATCCCCATGGAGCTGGGATGCTCCAGTCTCAGGATGCTCCATCCCCATGGAGCTGGGACGCACTGGTCCCATGGAGCTGGGATGCTCCAGCCCCAGGCTGCTCCATCCCCATGGAGCTGGGATGCTCCAGTCTCAGGATGCTCCATCCCCATGGAGCTGGGACGCACTGGTCCCATGGAGCTGGGATGCTCCAGCCCCAGGCTGCTCCATCCCCATGGAGCTGGGATGCTCCAGTCTCAGGATGCTCCATCCCCATGGAGCTGGGACGCACTGGTCCCATGGAGCTGGGATGCTCCAGCCCCAGGCTGCTCCATCCCCATGGAGCTGGGATGCTCCAGTCTCAGGATGCTCCATCCCCATGGAGCTGGGACGCACTGGTCCCATGGAGCTGGGATGCTCCAGCCCCAGGCTGCTCCATCCCCATGGAGCTGGGATGCTCCAGTCTCAGGATGCTCCATCCCCATGGAGCTGGGACGCACTGGTCCCATGGAGCTGGGATGCTCCAGCCCCAGGCTGCTCCATCCCCATGGAGCTGGGATGCTCCAGTCTCAGGATGCTCCATCCCCATGGAGCTGGGACGCACTGGTCCCATGGAGCTGGGATGCTCCAGCCCCAGGCTGCTCCATCCCCATGGAGCTGGGATGCTCCAGTCTCAGGATGCTCCATCCCCATGGAGCTGGGACGCACTGGTCCCATGGAGCTGGGATGCTCCAGCCCCAGGCTGCTCCATCCCCATGGAGCTGGGATGCTCCAGTCTCAGGATGCTCCATCCCCATGGAGCTGGGACGCACTGGTCCCATGGAGCTGGGATGCTCCAGCCCCAGGCTGCTCCATCCCCATGGAGCTGGGATGCTCCAGTCTCAGGATGCTCCATCCCCATGGAGCTGGGACGCACTGGTCCCATGGAGCTGGGATGCTCCAGCCCCAGGCTGCTCCATCCCCATGGAGCTGGGATGCTCCAGTCTCAGGATGCTCCATCCCCATGGAGCTGGGACGCACTGGTCCCATGGAGCTGGGATGCTCCAGCCCCAGGCTGCTCCATCCCCATGGAGCTGGGATGCTCCAGTCTCAGGATGCTCCATCCCCATGGAGCTGGGACGCACTGGTCCCATGGAGCTGGGATGCTCCAGCCCCAGGCTGCTCCATCCCCATGGAGCTGGGATGCTCCAGTCTCAGGATGCTCCATCCCCATGGAGCTGGGACGCACTGGTCCCATGGAGCTGGGATGCTCCAGCCCCAGGCTGCTCCATCCCCATGGAGCTGGGATGCTCCAGCTTCACAGAGCTGGGATGCTCCAGCCCCACCGAGGTGCTGGAAGGTCCAAGGTGGGGTCTGGAGAGGGGATGGTGGAGCCAGGGGTCTCCTTCTCCCCCTCAGACCCTTCCATGCTCATCCCCTCCCCTGTCCCTCTGGCAGCTCTGGAGGATGAGGAGCTGAAGGTCCAGGAGTACCGGCGCCTGCTGGGCACCCTCCCCACAGTCAACAGGGCCACACTCAAGACCCTCATCAACCACCTCTTCCGGTACAGCTGGAACTGAGTTCCCCTCCGTGGGGCATCACCCCCTGCACTGCCAGGTCCTGGGGAGCCTGTGGGGTGGAGCAGAGTCCTCGTCCCTCTGTCCACATCCCAGTTCAGGAAAGGAGCAGGATTTGGGGTCAAGGTGTTCCCAAAACCGGCCTTCCCTGAGCTCCTGGAGCCCATCCTGGCCCTGGGATGTTGTGCAGTCCCTGTGGGAGCTTTCTTGTCTCCATCTCCATCACTATCTTTATCTCCATCCCCTTCTCCATCCCCATTGCTGTCTCCATCACCATCATCTCCATCTCCAGCTCCAACTCTATCCCTGTCTCCATCTGCAACCATCACCATCCTCCTTCTTATCTCCATCCCCTTCTTATCTCCATCCCCATCTCCATCCCCATGCCCATCCCCATATCCATCCCCAATCCCATTTCCATCTCCATCTCCATCCCCATCCCCATCACACCCCGTTGTGAGGGGAGGTCCCCTTGGCCAGGCTGCAGTGGGGTTCCAGGGAGGATCTGGAGCAGGATTCCTGACAGGATTCCCCGCAGGGTCCAGCTCTTCTCCGGGGAGAACCAGATGAACACACACAACTTGGCCATCGTCTTCGGGCCCACGCTCTTCTTTGAAGGACTACAAGGCAGGACGGGTGGTTGAGGACCTCATCAGCCACTACGTCAAGATCTTCAACGTAGGTTCACCCCCTGGCTCTGGTTCTGCTCTGGGTCATCCCTGGAGATGGGGAGGTAGGAGGAGGAGGAAGCTGGATCTGCTCTGACATCTCCTGGCTTTGGAGACAAGGGGATGGTCCATGTCCCTGCAAACCATGGAGACCCCTAAGCCTGGAGGTGCTGGCACTACTGGCCAGGGGAACAGATTTCCCTGGGGACCTGTGTCTGCTTCTGCAGTGAAACTTCGGGGTGGTGTGGTCAGCCCTGATGGCTCCTTGGGCTCCTCCTCCTTGGCAGGTCAACGACCAAGAGATGAAGAAGCAGCAGGATGAGATCACGGCCATCATGAAGATGCGGGAGGCAGCGTCCAGTGGGACACAGGTGGGTCCTGGGCATGGGCACCTTCCTGGAGCACCCCCTTTGTGTGGGGACCTTCCTGGATCACCTGCTTTGCATGGGCACCTTCCTGGAGCACCCCCTTTGCATGGGGACCTTCCTGGAGCACCTGCTTTGCATGGGAACCTCACCACTCGCTCCAGTATCTCCTGGAGATGTCCTAGACAGGGGATGTCCACCCTGGGTGGGTGGGACGTAGCCCCCACGTGGGAAGGTGCTGGTTGACATCCTTCCCTGTTGCCCTCCAGCAAGCTGGAGACTTCATCTGCACTGTCTACCTGGAGGAGAAGAAGGCAGAGGCAGAGCAGCACGTCAAGGTGAGCAGTGGGGCAGGAGCTGCAGAGGGGACAGGGACACCACGTTGTGTCCCCACACCTCTGTGGTGGCAGGGAGCTGGCACGGAGGTGGCACAGCCCCAGGCACTGGTTGATGGAGACCTGTCCTGTCCTTCCCTTGCAGATCCCGGCCACCATGACAGCTGAGGAGCTCACCTTTGAGATCCTGGACAGGAGGAAGATCGTCATGAAGGAGAAGGATTATTGGAGCTGCTTTGAAGTGAACGAGAGGGAGGAGGCAGGTTGGTGTGGGGGTGGTGGGGTCAGGGATGGGGATGGGGTGGGGATGGTGGTGGTGATGGTGGTGATGAAGATGGGGATGGGGATGGAGATGAGGATGGAGATGGTGGTGATGAAGATGGAGATGGGGAAGGGGATGGAGATGGGGAAGGGGATGGAGATAGGGATGGGGATGGAGATGGAGGGTGGAGATGGAGATGAGGATGGAGATGGTGGTGGTGATGAAGATGGAGATGGGGAAGGGGATGGAGATGGGGATGGGGATGGAGATGGAGGGTGGAGATGGAGATGAGGATGGAGATGGTGGTGGTGATGAAGATGGAGATGGGAATGGGGATGGAGATAGGAATGGGGACAGGGATGGAGATGGAGAAGGGGATGTTGATGGGGACTGAGATGGGGAAACATAATGATGAGGATGGAGATTGGAATGAGGATAGAGATAGGGTTGGAGGTGGGGATGGTGATGGGGACAGTGGTGTTGATGGGGATGGTGAAGAGGGTGAGGATGGAGATTGTGATGGTGATGGGGAGGGAGATGAAAATTATGATGGGGTTGGGAGGTGGGGATGGGGGTAGAGATAGAGATGGAAATGGAGATGGAGAGGATGATGGGGATGGAGATGGTGATGGAAATGGAGGTGGAAAAGGAGAAAGAAGTAGGTGTTGGGATGGGGATGGAGGTGGGAATGGCAAT
Source organism: Chaetura pelagica (assembly GCF_000747805.2). Lineage (NCBI taxonomy): Eukaryota > Metazoa > Chordata > Aves > Apodiformes > Apodidae > Chaetura > Chaetura pelagica. Next base: position 7,959 of record NW_009951769.1, on the reverse strand, counting down.
GGAGATGGAGATATGGTGGGAATGGTGGTGGGGATGAGAAGGGTCCCCTGGGGGCTGCACCATGGAGCAATGCCAGGATGGGCTCCAGGTGCTCAGGGGAGGCAGTTGTGTGGCCACATCCAGGTTGGACATGGCCAAGTGCTGCAGATGTTGTGGTGGTTTGGGCCAGGACCTGTAAGTCCTTTCTGCATCCTTGTTTGGGGGCTGAAATTCCTCTGGTGCCTGGTGGGGGGGTCTGGGCTCTGTGGCCACCAAAGGGAGCAGCAGCCCTGGGGTGACCATGGACCTGGTGTGAGCAGGATGAGACCCTGGTCCTGCCACCAGCTCTGGAGGGCTGAGCGTGGCCAGGGGGGTGACAAGCAGGGTGTTGGTGCCCTGGGCATCACCAGAAACCCTGGCTGAGATGTTTGGGTCCTTGCCACCCCCAAGTCATCAGAGGGAAGCACCCAGGCCTGGTGCTCAGCCCTTCACATCCCAAGGAAAAAGGGCCCCTCAGGCTGCACGGGGCTGAACCGGGCCAGGAATGGGACCTTCAGCCCGGGGCTTTCACACAACCCTTGACTCACCTGGAAACACGTGCTTGGAATTCCTCCCTGCATAGCTTTGTGGGCAGGTCCTGTCCTGCCTCCTGAGTGGAAGGCTCTGCAGAGAGACCTGGCCAGGCTGGATCCAGGGGTTGAGGGACCTGGCCAGGCTGGATCCATGGGCTGAGGGACCTGGCCAGGCTGGATCCAGGGGCTGAGG
>NW_009951769.1:2532-4424 GCF_000747805.2 Chaetura pelagica | reverse complement strand
CCTGCCTGTCCCTGCCTGGTCCCTGTCCTGCCTATCCTGCCTGTCCCTGTCCTGTCCCTGTCCTGTCCCTGCCTGTCCTGCCTTCACTTCCTTTCCCTGCCTGCTCTGCCCTTCCCTTGCCTTCACTTCCCTGCCCGTGCCTTCCTTTCCTTCCCAGCTGTGTCCCGTGTGGCCAGGTGCTGGGAATCCCTGGGGATATGGGACTTGTGTGGGCTGGCACTGCACAGGCACTGCACAGGCACTGCAGGCAGCGCTGGGGCTGGCACTGCACAGGCACTGCAGGCAGCACTGCACAGGCACTGCACAGGCACTGCACAGGCACAGCAGGCGGCACTGCACAGGCACTGCACAGGCACAGCAGGCAGCACTGGGGCTGCCACTGCACAGGCACTGCACAGGCACTGCAGGCAGCACTGCACAGGCACTGCACAGGCACTGCAGGCAGCACTGGGGCTGCCCTCAGCAGAGTCGTTGCTCTCCCATTCCCAAAGCTTTCCCAGAGCAGGTCCAGCACGGGCTCTGCAGGGTGCTCCTGTCTCTTCCCACGCCGGGGAGGGGCAGCTGGAACCCCCAGGGGTGCTCCCACGCAGGGGAGCTGGGGCACCCATTGTCACCCACGTGCTGTGGCAGCAGTGGGACATCTGGGGACACGGTTGGCAGGGCTGTGGCCTCTGCTGTCCTGGCCATGATGTCCCCTTGGGGGATGCCTAGTGCCAGGCTCCCAGAACCCATCCCCACCTGCTGGTGCTGTTCTTGGCTCCAAGGCAACTGTCACCACCTCCTGGGGACCCTGCCATGGGGACAGGGAATGGGGACCCAGCTCTGCCCTGTCCTCTGCTCCATCCCGGCTTCACCCAAGTCCTTGGCAAGCCCAGAGCTGGGCTGAGTCCCTTCCCCTTCCATCACTGCATCCCTCTGGCTTCCCCCAGCCTGTCTGGGGGGACAAATCCCCTCCTGGAGTGGGGACGGATGGTGAAGGGTCCCCAACCTGGTGGCGGGTCCCTCTCTGTCCCCAGAGCCACAAGCCAGAGAAGGAGTGGCCCGTCAGGAACCTGAAGGTCTACCTGGGTATGAAGAAGAAGCTTCGTCCTCCAACGTGGTGAGTGACAAGGAGGTGTCCTGCTGGGCTGGGGACAGGGCTGGGGACAGGGACAGGGCTGGGATGGAAAGAGGGACAGGGCTGGGGACAGGGCTGGGGACAGGGACAGGGCTGGGGACAGGGATGGGATGGACAGAGGGACAGGGCTGGGGACAGGGACAGGGCTGGGGGGGGAGGAGGGGCAGGGCAGGGGACAGGGCTGGGGACAGGAACAGGGCTGGGATGGAAAGAGGGACAGGGCTGGGGACAGGAACAGGGCTGGGATGGAAAGAGGGACAGGGCTGGGGACAGGGACAGGGCTGGGATGGAAAGAGGGACAGGGCTGGGGACAGGGCTGGGGACAGGGACAGGGCTGGGGACAGGGATGGGATGAAAAGAGGGACAGGGCCGGGGACAGGGACAGGGCTGGGGACAGGGCTGGGGCTGGGAACAGGGCTGGGGACAAAGATGGGGATGGAGATGGATGGGGATGGGTGTGGGGATGGTGATCAGGGTGGGAAGAGGGACAGGGCTGGGGACAGGGACGGAGATGGGAGCAGGGACAGGGATAAGGATGGAGGTGGGGACAGGGCTGGGGGACAGGGACAGTATTGGCTGCGAGGACACGTGTCCTGCTGGCAGCTCCTGTCGCCACCAGGTGTCAGGGCAGCCCCGCAGGAGCCTCGTGCAGCCGGTGCCACCTCGGGAACCAGCCCTGTCCCCAACCTGTCCCCAGCCCTGCCCTCAGCCCTGTCCCCAACCTGTCCCCAGCCGTGTCCCCAGCCCTGTCCCCAACCCTGCCCCCATCCCTGCC
>NW_009951769.1:1307-1914 GCF_000747805.2 Chaetura pelagica | reverse complement strand
CCAGCACTACCCCCACCCTGTCCCCATCCCTGTCCCCAACCTGTCCCCCATCCCTGTCCCCAACCTGTCCCCATCCCTGTCCCAAACCCCAGCCCCAGGAGGAGGGAAGGTGGAGGGAGGGGCGTGAGTGAGTGTGAGTGTGTGCACACGTGCCTACATGTGAGCACGTGCGTGTGCACACACGTGTGAGCGTGTGGCTGCGTGTTCACGTGTGCTGAGCTGTGCAGTCCCAGTTCCATGTGCTTGGGGGCCACCCCATGTTCAGGGACAGGACATGTCTGTGCATGCACGTGCACGTGTGTGTGCCCACGTGTGTACATGTGTGTGTCCGTGTGCAACGCTGGGTGGGTTGTGGGTTCACGGGGGGGGATGCGTGGAGAGTGGAGGTGGAAAGGGCAAGGGGAGGGCAGGAACAAGGTGGGGGGACAGGGATGGGGGTTTCTGGTGTCCTGTGTCCCCTGGGGTGCTGGGGGGGAGGGCAGGGTGGCTGGAATGTCCCTCTTCATGTCACTTCTCTTCTAGCTGGGGCTTCACCATCTTCTATGAGAACGAGAAGCACGAGAAGCAGCAGTGGTAAGGGATGGGGGGGCAGGGGGGGCCACCCCCC
>NW_009951769.1:0-596 GCF_000747805.2 Chaetura pelagica | reverse complement strand
CCCCATCCCTGTCCCCAACCTGTCCCCAACCTGTCCCTAACCCTGTCCCCAGCCCTGTCCCTAACCCTGTCCCCAACCTGTCCCCCATCCCTGTCCCCAACCTGTCCCCATCCCTGTCCCAAACCCCAGCCCCAGGAGGAGGGAAGGTGGAGGGAGGGGCGTGAGTGAGTGTGAGTGTGTGCACACGTGCCTACATGTGAGCACGTGCGTGTGCACACACGTGTGAGCGTGTGGCTGCGTGTTCACGTGTGCTGAGCTGTGCAGTCCCAGTTCCATGTGCTCGGGGGTCACCCCATGTTCAGGGACAGGACATGTCTGTGCATGCACGTGCACGTGCGTGTGCCCACGTGTGTACATGTGTGTGTCCGTGTGCAACGCTGGGTGGGTTGTGGGTTCACGGGGGGGGATGCGTGGAGAGTGGAGGTGGAAAGGGCAAGGGGAGGGCAGGAACAAGGTGGGGGGACAGGGATGGGGGTTTCTGGTGTCCTGTGTCCCCTGGGGTGCTGGGGGGGAGGGCAGGGTGGCTGGAATGTCCCTCTTCATGTCACTTCTCTTCTAGCTGGGGCTTCACCATCTTCTATGAGAACGAGAAGCAC
>NW_009951768.1:22332-23402 GCF_000747805.2 Chaetura pelagica | reverse complement strand
GGCGACTCCCTGACCCTGGCCGGGTTCAACGAGGCCGTGCTCAGGTGGGTCATTAACGAGCCTCATTAGTCATGAATCAGCCTGACAACAGCATTTGTCTGGTTCATTAACCCATTAACACTTTAATTAAAGTGGGTGATTAATCAAAGGGGTAATCAGGGGGTGATTAAGAGGCAATTAATGATTTGATAAGGGTTTAAATGTTATTAATCAAGGTGGGCAATTAATGAGGGGCATTGGGGGGGTAATGAATGAAGGAGTAATTAGTGGTGGTTAATTAAGGGGTAATGAAGAGATTATTAATTATGATTTGTGTTGTAATAAAATGTTTTGATTCATGGTTAATTGTTATTTAAGGGTGTGGGGCTGTAAAGGGCTAATTAAGGGGTAAGTAGTGAAGGGGTATGATTAGGTAAGGGATATGATTAGTGATTAGGGTATGGCAGTTAGTTAAGTGTTACAAGTAACTAATTGTACAACCAGTTAATGCTTAAAATAATGGGTTAATGGGATTCTTAATGAAGGGGGTGGGGCAGTTAAGAGAGAGTAATTGAGGGGGTAATTAATGAAGGGGTATTTAGGGGGTGGTGATTAATTAAGGTGAGTCATGAAGGGGTCATTAATGTTATAACTGATAAGCATGTTTTAATTAATGGGCGGGGGAAAGCAATTAAGGGCAGTTATTGAAGAGGGAGTAATTAGTGAAGAGACTTATCAGGGTGTGGTGAGTAATTGAGGGGATCCATTAAAGCGTGTTGATTAATTAAGGTGAGTAATTAATGGAAATTTAAATAATTGCGTTAATTAGGGGAACTTAAGCAGCGGAGGGGACAATTAATTGGGGTAATTAATGGGCTGGGGAGGTAATTAAGGGCTTTGGATTAAGGGGTAATTAATGGGGAATGAATTAATTAGGCTAATTAAGATGAGAAGGTGGGGGGGTAATTAATCGGTTACAATTAATGGGCCAGGGCTGTTGGAGGGGGCTCAGTTAATTGGCGTGACCTCTGACCCCCTGTGACCTCTGACCCCCAGGCTGCTGGCGGCGGGTGATGCTGCTCAGCTATTGG
>NW_009951768.1:1721-2839 GCF_000747805.2 Chaetura pelagica | reverse complement strand
CCCCCCCTCAGGTCTGGCACTGGGAGGGACTGGGAGGGGGGCACTGGGTCTTACTGGGATGTAATGGGGGGGTACTGGGAGATAATGGGTTGGAGGCAGCGTTACTGGGACTTACTGGGAGCCACTGGGATGTGCTGAGACCTACTGAGATTGGGGTCACTGGAACCTACTGAGATCTACTTTGTTCTACTGGGATCTACTGGGATTAGGGGCTCACTGGGTCTTACTGGGCCATTTGGGATCTACTGGGAGGCCGTTGGGGCAGGGATCTACTGGGATCCGTGGACACCTACTGGGATCTACTGGGATTGAAAGGGTGTGGCATTGGGGCCCAGTAGAAGCCACTGGGACCTACTGGGTGTGAGAGTCACTGGGACTTACTGGGAGAGGTTCTTGTGGACTGGGATCTGCTGGGACCTGCTGACATATACTGGGATTAACTGGGATCTACTTGGTCCTACTTGGAACTGGGAGCTACTGGAAGCTATTGGCCTTACTGGAACCTCTTTCAGGGTGGGGTCTACTTTGATCTATGGGGTTTTACTGGAATTTGGTGCCACTGGGCTTTAACTGGGATCTGCTGGGACTTACTGGGACACTTTTCAGAGTGGGATCTACTGGGATGTACTGGGATTTTGGGGTACCTATGAGGACCTATTGGAACTGGGGGTCACTGGATCTTACTGGGACCTACTGAGAATTACTGGAAGGCCTTTGGGACTGGGATCTAGTGGAAATTGCTGGGATCTACTGAGATCCACTGACATGTTGGGATCAGTGGGGGTGTACTGGGATGTGGGGCCACTGGGACTTAACTGGGAGCTACTGGGTCGAAGTGGGACATCCTGGGACCTACTGGGCCTTACTGGTAACCCCTTCAGGGTGGGATCTACTGGGATCTACTTATGTGTACTGGGATCTGTGGGGTTCTACTGCCGTGTGAGGCCACAGGGACACACTGGGAGCCTTCCCAGTGTGGGAGCTGTTGGGGTCTGCTGGGATCTAGTGGGAAATCCTGGCATCCCTGGGGTCCCACGGGGCCTGGTGGGCTTTGGGGCCGTCAGCAGGACCAGGTGGGATCTGTTGGGGTTTGGTGGGAGCCCGATGCCAGCGGGTCC
>NW_009951768.1:0-282 GCF_000747805.2 Chaetura pelagica | reverse complement strand
GGATCAGGTGGTGAGCGACGTGTGGGCGCTGCTGGAGGAGCGGGTCCTCGGGGTGAGCCCCCCGGATGCCTGGGTCCCCTCTGACCACCTCTGTGACCCCTGGTTGGCCCGTGTCCCCTGGATGTTGGACCCCTGCATGACCCCTGCATGACCCCTGCATGACCTCCCAGAAGCCTCAGCCCCTGTGACCCCTGGGAGACCCCATAACCCCGGGTGACCCTGTGACCCCTGAATGACCTCCCCATGACCCCCATGGAACACAGGGTGGGGTTGGGCAGTTCC
>NW_009951767.1:21084-21609 GCF_000747805.2 Chaetura pelagica | reverse complement strand
GAGAAGTGCTCGTCGCCGCTCAGCTCGTAGCTCTGCAGAGAATTACTTCCCACGTCCGGGTCTTGAGCATCTCGGAGGGGAAACCGGGATCCCAGCGGTGTGATCTCGCTTATTCTCAGTTCCGTTTCTGCCTCTCGGAAGCTGGGCGCGTTGTCGTTAATGTCCGTAATTTCCACTTCGATTTCATAAACCTTCATGTCCCCCTCCGCTATCAGCTCACACCGCAGCACGCATTGCTGCGCACTCTCGCACAGCTGCTCCCGGTCTATCCTCTCCGCCGTCACCAAATGTCCCGACTTCCCGTGCAGAGCGAAATACTGCGTCCTACCTCTGTCTAGGATGCGCACGCCGCGGTCGCGGAGCGCCGGCAGGTCCAGCGCCAGGTCCTTGGCCACGTCGCCCACGAACGAGCCCTTGGGCAGCTCCTCGGCAACCGAGTAGCGCAGCTGCCCCCACGCCGCCTCCCACGCCGCCACCAGCACGCCCCACAGCAGGGCTCGCTCCCCCCCGCCCCAGCCACCTCCA
>NW_009951767.1:18778-20819 GCF_000747805.2 Chaetura pelagica | reverse complement strand
CTCCGGCCTTCCTCTCGCTCCTCCTCGGTCAGCAGCGGCGCCCGCAGCCTCCTCCCGGCACTGCAGGCACCCGGCGCTGCCGAGCGCTGCCCGCCCCACCGCTCCCCGCCACCTCGGCCACACACATCCCACCGCTCGGGGAAAAACGCTCGCAATGCTGAGAGATATGTGTGCACGAAAATACGACGTGTCACATAATATTACATTTTTGCCATACACCAAAAGTCGTTTGCAGAAAAAATTCACAGGTTTTGTACCAGTTGTGCTTGGATTAGTTTTCCCTCTCCCTTTCTACAGACCAAAAGTGACTCATGCAGCCACAGTAATTCCCCACATCCCGACAGCAATGAAGATCCTCCCACAATTAGAGGCAGGTGATGTCTTGCACTGGCTTTCCACCGTGCCTGTAAAGTGAATTTAAAACCTCCGCTGCACGAAGAAAAGGACGCGTTAACGGCAAGATCAGAGCTGAATTAAATAGTGTTTCTCGTTTTCTTGTAAAGGATATTCCAAGTCTTTTACCATTAGTTCAAAATCATCCCTCCCACAAATTCCATAGCAATCATGTCTGAATTCCTAGTACACAGATATCAACAGAAATTAAACGTGAAAATAAATCAAAACATGGTTCTGAAATAAAAATAAAGTTTTCAGACACACACCCGCGGAAACCAGAGGTATAAAGTTCATAATGGCAAGCGTCAGGAGCTCTGCTTTAAATATCTCATAGGGAACACGGTGTAAATTATCTTTTACACCGCGAGTGATTGAGATCAGGCATTTAAGGGAGCATTAGTCCCACCTGGCTAGAATCATATGCTTGCCGCTCCGAAAACTGCTGGGGAAATGGCTTTGAGAGTGAAGCAAGAACAGCAATAGGCACGCCTGCTTTCCTTATATGCCTTTTTTCTCAACAGTATTTTGAACTGGAGAAGAGCAATGGAATGTTTCAGGGAAACACTGAGATAATCGTTCAAGTGCTGAACACTTCAGCATGCAGCTCATACTGAGAAAGGAAAAGCAATGGAGTGGCAGTTGCCCTTTTGAATAGTCCACATGGATGTTGTGTTTCTAAAGTTTCTACGCATTTGCACTCAACTAATTCGACAGGTTGAATGACTAGGAAGGGCCTCTCCTGTCAGATATCAAGATGCAAATGACTGTAACTTGTTTAACAATGATTCAGCTAAATCCTTTACACTTCATCTTGGTAGGAAACCCTTTAAACACAGTTCTGTAAAACGGCAGAAGAGATTACAGCTGCACCCCCTGCTGCAGGCGGCCCATTTGTAAATGTGCAAATGGCCTTTATTCAAGAGCCTAATGGCTCTCATATGCATATGAATGTCCTCCGAATTGTTAGAGACCTTCCTGGTAGCTCCGGCACCAGGTTCAGCATTACCCTTTCAAAGCCATCAGCGTGGTCCAAGAACATAGTTTGTTCAGGGTTTCTTGTTTGTTTGTTTTTGAGACCTCATTCTACACCCTCATGAGTTTATAAAAGGCTGACCAGGAACTGCTCACAAACAACTGAGGGAAGTGACACACAGGAGAAAGAAGAGAGAAATTACACAATACACTCGGATATACCTTACCTGCATAAAATTGACTCAAGGGTCAATTCTATCTCTTCGACTACATCGCACAGAATCACCAGATCTCATTCTACACAGTGAGTTCACAGTTGCTGGAGATAAAAACCTGTCAGCTCTACCTGAACCTGTCAACAGTGATAAACTGGAAAGTGTCCCAGAGAACAGCCTGCTGTAAGGGGAAAACAGTCACCCCGCTCCTTCACTCACTCCCGGAGACACGCACCAGCGATCCCCACACACCCCACCCGCAGAAAACCTCAAGAAACTCCCACCTCGGTCCCCGAAAACACCTGAAGGAGAAGAGCGAGAGCGCGCGGGCTCACAGACCTGCGGTGCGTCGGGGCGGGCGGGCGGCTCTCCCGGTCCGGCGCTGCTGCTCGGGCTCCGCTCCCCGCACGGCTCCCCGCCGAGCAGCTCCTCCGCGGGCAGGCTGGGCAGCGGCGGCG
>NW_009951767.1:14196-16769 GCF_000747805.2 Chaetura pelagica | reverse complement strand
AGCTCACGCGCCCGTTGGCGCCCGCGTCCGCGTCCCGCGCGCGCACGCGCACCACCAGCGCGCCCGCCGCGTTGTTCTCCGCCACGTAGGCGCTGTACGACGCCTCCTCGAACACCGGCGCGTTGTCGTTCACGTCCGACACCTCCAGCACCAGCGCCGCGCGGCTCCACAGCGACGGGCTGCCCCGGTCCCTGGCAGTGATGGTGATGTTGTAAGCAGAGACCTGTTCTCTGTCCAGGCCACTGGCTATTATTAGTTTATAGGTGTTGGCTGATGACGATTCTAGTCTGAAAGGCAAACCCCCGTCGATGTTGCAGCTCACTTTTCCGTTGTCGCCCGAGTCTCTGTCGCGGACATTGATCACTGCTATAACTGTTCTCGGTTCTGAATCTTCGGGTACCGGGTTCAAGATTGGAAGGATAGTAATAGTTGGCGCATTGTCGTTGACGTCTAGAATGTCTATGTGCACTTTGGCGTGCGCAGTCAAACCACCCCCATCCTTGCCTTCAACGGTTGCTTCATAATATTTCCCCTCCTCATAATCTAAGGGACCTGTAACCTTCACGTCCCCTGTCCTGGAGTCCAAACTGAAGACCTGGAGAGCATTCTTAGCGATGCCACTGAAAGAGTAGGTTATTTCTGCATTTGTACCTTCGTCACTGTCAGTAGCTTTCACCTGAAAGGCTAAGGAGCCCTCTGGCAGGTTTTCTAGAAGCTGAAACATATAGATTTCTTTGGTAAATACCGGGGGGTTGTCATTCGCGTCGGTCACGTTAATCTTAAGCTGAGTGGTCCCTGAGCGTACTGGATTCCCACCATCCACTGCCGTCAGTATTAAATGGTGATTTCTCTGTTTTTCTCTATCTAAGCTTTTCTCCAGTACCAGTTCAGCTTGTTTCGTCCCATCAGGACTCTCCGTCACTACAAGGGAGAAGTGCGGGTCTGGGGTAAGTTGGTAATTTTGTAATGAGTTCGCTCCAATGTCGGGGTCTCTTCCACTGCCCAGTGGGAATCTGGCCCCAGGGGGTGTCGACTCGATCATTTCTATGGCAACAAATTCTCTGTCAAACTGCGGTGCATTGTCGTTGATATCCTGGACAGTAACGCTCACATGAAATATATTGAAAGGGTTTTCCACGAATGCCTCCAAACTGAGGACACATGGCGACACGGCCCCGCAGATGCTCTCTCTGTCTATCCTCTCGTTTACCCGCAGATTTGCATTATCTTCCCCGAGAGTGAAGTACTGCTTTTCGTCGCTAGAGACTATCCGCATCTTGCGTGCCGGCAGCTCCGCCGGGCTCAGCCCCAGGTCCCGCGCCAGCGGCCCCACCAGCGAGCCTCTGCCCAGCTCCCCGGGGCTGGCGTAGCGGATCCGGAGCACAAGCTCAGCAGCAGCACAACCAACAGCGCGACCCGCCCGGAGGCTGCTCCCCCCCCCCCTGCCATTCTCTGCTTTGCTGAAGCGGATTCTGCAGGCGGCTTTCAATTAGGTTTTCCGAGCAGCTGAATCAGCACCTGAGAGAAATAAACATATGAAATCCCTTCTTCTGGTCGGAGGATGAGGCTGAGTCAGGCAATTCCTGCTTTTCTCCCTGCTCCGCTCCGTGCGGAGGGGGATTGCGCGGACGCCGGGGAGGAGCCTGTGGCGGAGCCGCTTCTCCGTCTTGGCCAACAGTGACACCCTGAGTCCATGTCTCAGAACCGCAGCGTCCGAGAGGAAGGGAACAGCCCGAAGGTCCTGCTGTGCGCGTCCTTAAAAGAGACCCCAGTCGAACGCCCTGGTACGTGCATCCTCAGTCCGCACCCACGCTCGGCTCGGAAAGCACAGATGATGCGAAACAAAAAACTTGCACCTGTGCGGACATGGTGCATCTGGGAATTGTTATTGTCTGAATTTCTTACACTTGCAAGTGTTCTGCACGACAGTCCTCGCCCATTGCTCGGAGGACGTGCTGCAGGATCTCTGTCTCTGCCTCGCAGTGATCTTGCTGCTTTCTAGAGCGAGGAGGAGAAGAGAGAAATGAGAGAAATGGCAGGACGGGACGAATGCTGAAGCACTGCTCGTAAATAGTGTTTTTCAATAGCTGGGAGATCCCGAGCCAGCACAGCTTTCCCGCTTTGAATAGTAATGGCTGATGGAGGAGAAAAGCTGGGAATCCCAGCCACTGAGTAGACTACAGCGGACACAACTGTGATGGATCCCATCTCTTTCGAAGTCCAAAACTCACCATTACCTCAGCAGCACCAATATAACTCAATCCCGATTTTCTTCTGTCTGAGTCTCAAACGAGCCAAGAGAAACCAGACGGATCCTTCGTGAAAAGCCGTTGTATCTCCCCCATAAATTAAACCTCCTCTCTTACGGCGAAAAAAACCCACAAGACCTGAAGAAAAACCAGATCACCAAGTCCCTTATGCAGAAGATGCGAAAAAGCTAGAAAACCCTCCCTACTACATACCTGGTGGAGTGGATTTCGCATATGCATCAACACTGAGTCTCTGTAGCTGGCATCGTGAAGACTTACCTCCTCCCCGTCGCAGTGAGACGTCATTAGAAAACCTTTTCCTGC
>NW_009951767.1:8035-14181 GCF_000747805.2 Chaetura pelagica | reverse complement strand
GAGGATACTTTCTTTTCCTCCAGCTGCATCTATACACGACTCACAGTAACAAATTAATAATTTACCAGAATAAGAAATTGGTTTGAATTTGTAGTGTTTCAGATGTCAAAAGGTAGCAACCAAGTGCCTGTGTATGAGGCCGGGAGAAGGAAACGGATGTTTAAACAGGGGACGGGAGGACTGTGATGAAACCTGTTGGGGATAATTCACTGCCTCTTACATAGCAAGAATTGCGTAGCCCAACCCAGACGCACATTTTTATGGATCTTCACACACCAAAGCACCTTCCAAATCGCTGTTTCCAAGTGAAGATTGATGTTTCCTTCTCCCAGGATTTGCTCCTTCACCTTGCACCCAAGTCCACAAGCCACAGCACAGTTAAGTCCCAGGAGGACACAGCTAAGAACCAGCCAATATTTTCTTCCCATATACATGATGCATGTGGTATTCTCTGATGGATGGCAGCAGAAGTTAGTAACAAACACAAGGTTAGTTCATGTGAAGCATGAGTTTGACTCAGGTTCCCACCATACACAGAAGGACCAGTACCTGGTCTAAGATCAACATTTAAAAAAAAATATCTGTGTGGACCTTCACCAGGAACCTTACGATATAATTCTCTCAACCTGAAAACAGTAATTTTTTATGTGCCTCTATTTTTTTTTCTAACTGCAGCACTACAATGTATCACCAGCTTAAAAGCAGAATAACAAATAGCACGACATACTATTATTCATTCATTAGATTCCTGAAGTCCTAAAAGCCTCAATGTCCATGCTGAAAAATCACTAATGAAGGAAATATGACAAGCTGCTTCCAAGGAAGCCTGTTTGGCATCCATGCTGTCAGAACAGAATGGTGTGTTTGGCGGGAAAAAAATGTTTTAATATGATAAGGAAATAAAGGAATAAAATATTTTATATTCTCAGATTAGACACAGGATAAATAGGCTGTGATGAATTGGTGTGTTTTTGTTTTTGTTTTTAATTATTTCTCATCTGTATTCCATTAAATATTTTATGTCAATGATTATACATTAACTGCCAATTTCATTTGTATTGAATCCAAAGGTTAAGTCAGGAAGACCAGCACTGGGGGGGATATCAGAAGAATTTTTCACCATGTAATGCAAACCTATTTGTGGAACTGACAGTCCTTTAATTAGGATTGATTAATTTATTTGTTGAAGGCAGATTTCCAAGTAACCTGAGACTTCAGAGGTGCTGACTACTAGGCTAACCAATTCTATCAGCATTTGAGAGCTAATACACAGGTGGTAATGAAATTCTGGGAACTGGGTACTAGGAAGTATTTAAGAAGTTTCAAGGAGGTGTCAGAGGAAGGCAGAGTCTGAAATTTCCCTATGCACATGCAACAGAAACTTCCAGCCCTAGGAAAAACCAGACAAGATTAACTCAGCCCAGCTGGTGGTGAATATGGCCCATAAAACTCATACAGCAGATTCAGCACATGTTCAGGGGGTGATATTCATCAGCTGGTGATCATTGTAAAATGTGATTTCCAGTACTGTGAGTTGTGTACTTTGAGATAGATGTGGCTGCCCTCAGAATCCTAAGCACTGTGTACATAAAGGAATGTTACTTAAAAAAAAATAAAAATGCACCTGAAAGGAACCTGGGCCATCATTCTTGACAATGTGATCTCCCATAGGGATGAGATCACCAGAAGCTTCAGCTGAGATATCATTCATGGCTCTGTTTATTGTAGCTGACACAACTGGAAGAGATTAGAATATATAACGGTCCATCCGTTCAAAGGAGGACCCTGAGCAGAACCCTGAGCAGAGGGTTTAGAGTTCAGAGGAGAACCCTGAGCAGAGTAGCTTCACACAGGACTCCAGGCACACACAGAGTACCATGAAGACCTTGGTCATAGAAAACACAGTGTCCCCTTTTCTGGCATTCAAGCCATTTTAGGACTTCACTGCAAAACTTAAATTCCATACATAATTTTTAGTAAAAGAAATTCCTACGTGGACTTCTTGCTCACAGGCAGTTTTCTCACCAATGGCAAGTAGGAGCTGCCTGCAGCTTCCTTGGTTCTAATGAGTTGGCTGAGTTTATCCTGCTGACCAGGGATTTATGTTGCACAAGAAAGCACAGGCCTGGGCCTTCCCAGTTTGAAGGAACTGTGATTCACTCAATCCTCAATGTACAATTGTCTTCTGGTCACCATCACTACATCAAGTCAGAACTTAGGTTTTTGTCAAGGCCTTTGTGGAAGGGATGGCTGTAGTCCTCTGCATTTCCTGAGACTGAGTCCTCTCCCTGGTAGCTTTTTTCACCCACCTCATGCCCACCTCCTGGGGACCCCCTGAACTCTTCCCCAAAGAAACATGTGTGCTGTCTTTGGATGATCCATCTCTCTAAACTTTGTGCTCTAACACCTCACAGTTACCTTCTGCAGCTGGAGGTGCTGGGAGAGTGGGATAGGTCTCTCCCACACTGCTCTCCACTTTGCGAAGGCCTTTGCACACCCAGGGTCCCTCTTAGGGAAGGGAAGAGTTTCCCCTGACCTGGGTTCTGTCACTGCCAGAAGCTCAATGTTTGGAAGAACACAGAACCGTGCCAGCAAATCCCTGCTCCTTAAAAATGTCCTGAATGCTCTATAGGCATCATGTTCTCCAGGCCTCACGTCAAACACGAGAAATGTACCCACTGAACATCACATGAGCCAGGGGACAAAACAAGACTCTGCCATTTTGGAAAACTTTGACAGAGCTTTCCCAGAAGGAACATACCCACAAAAACTGTCTTCACACAAGGCATTCCAGTGCTCTCTTTATTTCACTTTTACACACAAGGGTATCCCAGTTTATAGCAGCACAAGTTATCATTGTAGCACAACACAGACTGAGGGTTTCCAAATACTCCATGCCACACTGCCATCAATTAATCAATCATTAATATACAGGGGGTGACAGTCCTTCTGAAGAGGAAGAGGTAAGGCAATGTTCAAACATGGTTCAGAGAGGACAAGGGCAAATGCTCTAACACAAACCCAGAAGATCTTGCTTGGACAGGTTTCCATTCCCATCAATAAGTCTCTAAATTCAGGAAAAACAATGAGACTAAACTCAACAGCCATTTTCCAATTTCTGTTCTCCCTTCAGACAAAATCCTTTGAAGATAATTGTGGAGTTTTTTTAATTCCATGTAAACACAATGAGTGTGTTTTCACAACTCGGTACAGTTACAGTCTATACCACCACTGTCTGTTGCTCCATTATCAATGCAATCCCAAGGAGACATCCCACCCTGCCCCTTTTCATGGGCCTAAGGAAGATCTTGTGTATCTCGCTCTTCTCCTTTAGAGAAAATGAGGCTGCTGTACTCAAAGGGTCAAAAGGTCCTTCTTGCCTGCTGACCTGAGTCTGTGCACGTCTCAATAGGTGTGAGCAACTCCCTTCTTCACTGGGCAGCACTTGAGCAGCGTACACAGACACACAACAGCTGAGGACAAGACACATGGACCAAACCATCTCAGACAGAGACACCTAGAACACATGTAAGAAAGTCTCATGCTTGCACCACATTGTAACACAGTACTCACTAATTCCTTGGGTTTCCAGACTAAGGAAAAGGTCTATGTGCATTTTAGTGAACCTGGGATTTGCCTGCCTGACCTTATCATTGCATTAGAGTACAGAATCAGAGGTCCAAAGCCTTGCCTAAGAGCAAATAAGGCAAGAAGTTAACTGGGGGGATCTGGACCTGACCTCAATCTTGAAGCATTTCAGTAATGGCTGTAATAGAGATGAAACCTATTCTTGCCCGACTGACAATTATAAATGCAGATTTGCCTTGGAGGAACCATGGCCACACATTGTAGCCCAGAACCCTTTGATATCTCGAGGTGTGAAGCCTCTGGCTATGCTGACTCCACACTAGTTAAAGGAAAGACTATTGAACTGTTCTGCAGACAGTGTCCCAGGATTGTCTGGTGCCATGTCCCCTATGGTGACAGGGCTATGGGGGAATTCCTGGTTGGTGCCTCTACTCACGACACAGTGCTGTGGTGGCAGGCTGGGGAGGATGGGCTTCAAGAACTTGAACTCGCTGTTGCCTGAGCCTGTCGTGAGGCTAATCTCATAGCAATAGGGGTGGGGCAGGGTCCCTATGGCAGCTGCATCAGCCAGTTCACTCTGCAGGTCTCCAGCACCATAAAGCACTTCTCCACCCTTCAGATCCTTTCGCTTGCACACCTTGCGAATGACAAAAGCTGCCATGGATGCAACGAAAAGGAGTGAAACAAAGACCAAAGAAATTATTAAATAGGTTGTCAGGGAGTCTCCCTCCTCCTCCTCCGTGCCCAGGCTAGCTGGTAGGTGCACATCTGAGAAGTCATTGAGCAGGACTGCGTTCAGTGCTGCAGTGGCTGACAGTGGTGGCCGCCCGTTGTCTCGCACCAGGACAACCAGCTTCTGTTTCACGGCGTCTCTTTCTGTCACTGGCCTCTTTAGCCGCACCTCCCCGCTTTGAGTACCCACCACAAACAGCCCGGGGTCGGTGGCCTTCAGCAGGTGGTATGAGAGCCATGAGTTCTGCCCTGAGTCAGCGTCAACAGCCACCACTTTGGTGACAAGGTAGCCAGTCTCAGCTGACATGGGCACAAGCTCACTGGACAATGGGTTGCTGTCCTGGCCTGGGTGCAGCACCAAGGGTGCATTGTCATTCTCGTCCACCACAACAAGGCGAACAGTGACTTTGGCAGTGAGGGGAGGTGACCCCGCATCAGAGGCAGTAACCAAGGCCTCAATATACCTCACTTGCTCGTAGTCCAGAGGCTGCAGCACAAACACATGCCCATTCTCTGAGTTCACAGAGATGCAGGCGCAGGAAGGTTGCTCTGTGGGGTGCACTGGGGTCAGGAAATAGGTTACCTTGGCATTGGGCCCCACATCAGCATCAGAAGCACTGACAGCTCCAACGAGGGCTGTGGGGACGTTGTTCTCATGCACATACATGGTGTACAATGTCTGGTTGAAGACAGGTGCGTTATCGTTGACATCAGAAATATCCACAGTGAAGGTTTGGGTGGTCGTGAGAGGAGGTGACCCTGTATCTGCTGCTGTGATAGTCAGGATGTACTGTGCCACCTCCTCCCTGTCCAGCGGGCTCACAGTTACCAGCTCATAGTAATTCTCATAGGCTGGCCTCAGGGAGAATGACAGCTGGTCCTCAAGGGCACAGGAGATCTTCCCGTTGGCACCAGCATCCCGGTCCCTGACAGCAAAGAGGACAACTACTGTCCCAGGTAACGCATTTTCAGGGATGGAGCTGCTGAAGGAACTGACCACCAGCTCCGGAACATTGTCATTCACATCCACCACCTGCATCAGCACCTTGCAGATTGCTGAGAGGCCCCCACCATCTGTGGCCCGAACACTGAGTTCATGATTCTCAGCCATCTCAAAGTCCAGAGCCTTAGTCAGTTTGATTTCACCGGTCTTAGGGTCAATGGAGAATGGTGAGTGGCCTTGGCCTACCATTTGGCTGAACTGGTAGGAAATGTCCCCATTAGGTCCTGCATCCAGATCAGTTGCCACCACTCTCAGAACCACAGAGCCCTCTGGTGTGTTTTCCAAAACCTGCCCGATGTACACCTCCTCAGTGAAGACGGGAGCGTTGTCATTCACATCTAGAACCACA
Organism: Chaetura pelagica; assembly: GCF_000747805.2. Classification (NCBI taxonomy): domain Eukaryota; kingdom Metazoa; phylum Chordata; class Aves; order Apodiformes; family Apodidae; genus Chaetura; species Chaetura pelagica. The sequence continues at coordinate 8,509 of NW_009951767.1, read as the reverse complement.
ATGCGGATCTGGGTGGTTCCACTCCTGGGTGGAGAGCCCCCATCCACAGCAATGAGACCGAAATCTACTTCTGCCTGCTCCTCTCTGTCCAGAGGCTTTTCCAAGACCAGTTCAACATACTTGTTGTCCTTAACCCGACTCCCAAAAGAGACACTAAAGTACTCGTTCTCGGGAGCGATGCTGTATGCCTGGATGCTGTTGCTGCCAATATCCAGGTCCCGAGCTCCCTCCAGAGGGAAACGCGACCCCGGGTTGCTCGTTTCCAGGATCTGAAAAGTGGCTTGTTCCTCCGGGAAAACGGGCGAATGGTCATTGATGTCCTGCACGGCCACCTCGACCCGAAAGATCTGCAGGGGGTTTACCAGCAGCAGCTCGAAGGGGAGAGTGCAGGTAGCGGACTGTCCGCACAGCTGCTCCCGGTCCAGCCTCTCCGCCACTACGAGGCGGCCGGTGCCGCGGTCTAAGCGACAGCGC
>NW_009951767.1:0-6182 GCF_000747805.2 Chaetura pelagica | reverse complement strand
GGGGGCGCCCCGCCGTCGGCAGCGCGCACCGCCACCTCCAGCCCGCGCACCTCCTCGTAGTCCAGCGCCCGCAGCGCCCGCACGATTCCGCTCTCAGCGTCCACGGACACGAAAGATGCCGCTGCGGGGATTCCCGGCGGAGCTGCCTCCAACGCGTATCTCACGTGGGCGTTTTCCCCTGCGTCGGCGTCCGTGGCTCTCAGGCGGCCCAGGATCGTCCCCGCGGGCTCGTTTTCCTTCAGCACCATGGTGTAAACGTCCTGCGTGAACGTCGGCGCGTTGTCATTCACGTCCAGAAGCCGTACGAGCAATGTCTTCGACGTCGAAAGCGCCGGGGAGCCCTCGTCGCGGGCCCGCAGTGTCACGTTGTACTCTGACACTTCTTCCCTGTCCAGGCCCTCCGATGTCACCAGCGCGTAAGCGTCGGCCGCCAGCAGAGCGATGCTGAAGGGCTGCTCACCTGCCATCTCGCAGCTTGTCCTGCCATTTTCTCCCGAGTCCCGATCCCGCACGTTGAAAAGGGCCACCACGGTGTTTGGTGGGGCGGCTTCCGACAGTGTGCTGGTGACGGACGTGATTATCACCTCGGGTGCGTTGTCGTTCACGTCCTCCACCTGCACCTCCACCTTGCAGTGCGCGGACAGGCCCCCTCCGTCTGTGGCCTGGACGTCTATCTCGTATGCCTTCGTTTCTTCATAATCTACTGCCTTTTTGAGTCGAATCTGCCCCGTGTATGAATTTATTTTAAAGGTCTGGAGATTTTCTTCTGAATTTTGAACTATGGAATAGGATATTTCCCCATTCGTTCCGGAGTCTAAATCACTAGCAGAAACCGCTACAACTAATGTATCCTGGGAACTATTTTCTAATACCCGAGCTTTATATAGACTCCGGGTAAATTCTGGGATGTTGTCATTTATATCCAGGACTACTACACGGATTAAGGCGGTACCAGAGAGTGGTGGAGACCCACCATCCACAGCCATGACACTGAAAGTCACTTCTGCCTGCTGCTCTCGGTCCAGCCCTCGGTCCAATACCAGCTCGGCATACCTCCTTCCATCACTCCGCCTCCGGGTGTGGATATGGAAATAGTCGTTCGAGCTGATGTTGTAATGCTGAAGACTATTGTTCCCCACATCCGGATCCTGAGCGCTTTCCAATAAAAATCGAGCTTCTGGCATTGCAGTTTCCGGAATCTTTAAAACTATCTCTGTATTTAAGAACACGGGAGCATGATCATTTATATCGGTGAGGCTTACCTCGGCTCGGAAGGACTGCAGCGGGCTCTCCAGCAGCACCTCGAAACGCACAAGGCAGGGCTCGCTCTGGCCGCACAGCTCCTCCCGGTCCATCCGCTCTCGCACCACCAAATCCCCGGTGTGTTGGTTCAGTTGTAAATACTGCTTTTCTCCCATACCTCCTTCCATCACTCCGCCTCCGGGTGTGGATATGGAAATAGTCGTTCGAGCTGATGTTGTAATGCTGAAGACTATTGTTCCCCACATCCGGATCCTGAGCGCTTTCCAATAAAAATCGAGCTTCTGGCATTGCAGTTTCCGGAATCTTTAAAACTATCTCTGTATTTAAGAACACGGGAGCATGATCATTTATATCGGTGAGGCTTACCTCGGCTCGGAAGGACTGCAGCGGGCTCTCCAGCAGCACCTCGAAACGCACAAGGCAGGGCTCGCTCTGGCCGCACAGCTCCTCCCGGTCCATCCGCTCTCGCACCACCAAATCCCCGGTGTGTTGGTTCAGTTGTAAATACTGCTTTTCTCCTTCAGAAACGAGCCGAGCCTGCCGAGCCGATAACTCCTCACGGGTCAGTCCTAAATCCTTAGCAATATTCGCCACAAAGAAGCCTCTCTCCGCTTCTTCGGGCACAGAGTACCGGGCTGTTTCCGTTCTCAATCCTGACACAAAAAGGAGCAGAATCAGAGGCACTGCCAGCCCTGACAACGGTTCCTGGCTCTTGCTCAGCTCCATTACGTTCCAGAGAGCCGATGGTCCCCCTCGGAGCCCGATTGGAGCTGCGGATCCAGCCTGCAGACCTCCGAGCGGAGCAGCCCGGGATGGCGCAGCCCCGCAGTCCCGCGGGAGGTGGATCCGGGAGCTGCGCGCGGGCTCCGCGGTCAGCAGCGGCACCAGGTGGCAGATCTGCGGAAGGACGCGGAGATTTCCCAGAGCCAAGCTTGCAAAACACAACCTGCTCTTCTTCTTTGTTCCGAAGACAGGACATACAGATTTAACTGCCCGTACAACCCCATTCAAATATCAACTACTACTTGAACGAGCACTGCTTCTGCTCACATTTATTTGAAGATGAGATTTCTTTCAAGCTGCTCTTTCTGATTTCCCTCCCTACAATGGCTTATGAACAGTGAGGAAATTTCTTCTAGGCTGTTTAGCTAAAGAAGCTGTGTATAGGTGTCCAGCTTCAGAAGCGATCTGATTCATGAACCGCGGCAAAGATTGCCATGTAGCTCCCCGCACTAATTCTTGGGAGGGTTTTTGGAATGGACCAAGATTGTTTCCTCGATTCAGGACCTCTCAGACTGGCAATACTGGAGAAGGAGTTAGGGACAGCATCTCCCAGACCTCAGCCAGGGTCAGAAAAGCCCCATCCTTCTCTCACTCGCCTCTGAGAACGGACTGATGCCAGGTCTCGCTGGTTTCCCCTGGGTACAATCTACTCAGAAGGCATGGATTTATTCCCGAAATCCTGCCCATGGGTGGCTATTTCCTCGGCAATTACTGTGATGTGATCTTCGAGATAGCACACTCACTCGAGGGAGTACGAAGTGGGTTTTTATTATTTTCTGTCATCAAGCAATTGACTTTTAAAGTGTATGAGCAACAGACAATATCACATGACTTTATAGATCAATACAGATTAATGAAAGAAAAAGAAACCAGAAAGCTTTTTGATGCAGTATATTCTACAATGCCTTAAGTTCAATGCAAATCTTATAGCCTATATTACTGTAAAACCACAAACAGCACTTTTACTTCACTATTGTCTTATACTAAAAGATCCTGAAATGTTCCTTTCAAAGATACAGTAAGAAAAAAACAACCAAACCAACATACAAAACAAAACAAAGAAATACACTGCCCAAAGCCCACTCTTCACAGTATGGAAAACCTGTAAAGCCCTGGTGGTATCTGCAAAAGGTGACAATGTTGTCCATGTCTAAATACATGTTGGGTGGTTTTAAGGAATTACATTGTAAGCAACAATGAAATTTTCTTAACACCTCTTTGGACTGGTATTGCACAGGCTGAAGAAAATTAAGACATTATTACAGAGCTCTCTCTATAAGGGGGTGAAAAAAAATACAGAAAAGGTGTTGTAGGAAAAAGTTGTCTAGAAGATCTACTTATAATTATCAGGATTTTCCCTGACATGTAGAAGCAGTAGCACTCTCACAAGCAGACATCAAGTCTCCGTGTAATAAACATGCAACACAGTCCTTCTTCTCCATCCACAGCACGATTACAAAATACCTACAGGAACAAAGTACTGCTCAAGAGGAGGGTGGCTTTGCTCTCCCGCAGAGAGGACTTGTATGTCCCTGGTAAGTGTTTGTTGGGTGTGTGGTCTCTTTCTTCTGTTTCCCCTCTGAGGACATTAGCCCGTGAGGACAGACATGCTTGTCTTTCTCCTCCCTCACTGATGGCTCAGCCAAGGGTTTGCATCAGAACTGACATTTTGCTCCATGCCCTGTTTTCCAGCACAAGCTGCTTCCACAGCTCTGGGCCTCATGTCTTCGGAGAGGGGAGCTCTGCCCTGCAAAGAACAGAGAGGGGAGGTTGTCATCTGAAGGTCAGCAGGCACCAGCAAGAACTGTAGCGAGAACCCATGTCTTACAGCACTGCCTGTGGGGACACTGATCTCCTCTGCCCAGAGCCAGAGAGGAGGTTGGACCAGGGCCTGGGTCTCTGACCTGAACAGAGACAATCTAAAGCTGGAAACCATGCTCCACTGTGGACATCACCAAGACCCTCCTGCAAACCTTTTGTGAGTGTCAGGGAGTAATTCCAGATGGTAGGAGCCCCAAATAAAATAACTTTCTCACAGTCAATGGAGTAGAATGGTGATGTATGGAGATGGGTCCCCTGAGACTGCTGCAAGTGCAGCTTTGAGAACCTGCAGTGAAGTGGGTCCATGTCATCAGTGGTTATGAAATCCAAACCTGTTAAGGGGTGGCTGTAAGGTGGAGTTTGCAGGTCTTCAGCCTCACATATGCTCATCATCTGGACTCTCATGAAATGCTAGATGGTGCCCTGGAAACCAGTAAGCCAACGTTTAGAAGGGCCTTGGACTCAGTGGGAGAGTGAGGAGAGGAGGAGCTATTTTGATGATCACAGGATCATCATGATTGGATAACCAAAACAAACAACAACAAAACAAAACAAAATCACAAGAAACCCCAAAATAACTCACAAAAACCCCAGCCAAACAAAAAAAACGCAGATCCATACACCTCACAAACCCAACAGCAACACACTACCCACAAAAAATCCATCATGCCAATCAGAGTGTGCCCTGAATTGCCACATCTACACATTTCTCAATAACCTCCAGGAATGGTGACTCCACCACCTCTCTAGACAGCCTCTTCCACTGCTAACTACTGTTTCACTAAACAAAGTCCTCCTAATACCTAATCTGAACCTACTCTCCTGCAACTTCAGGCCCTTTCCTCTAGTCCTGTCATTATTCACTTGGGAGAAGAGGCCAACACCCACCTCACTACAATCTCCTTTCAGGTAGCTCTAGAGGGCCATGAGGTCGCCCCTCAGCCTGCTCTTCTCCAAAAGAAACATTTCCCATTCCCTCAGCTGCTCCTCATTGAACTTGTCCTCTAGATCCTTTACAACATTGGTTGCTCTTCTCTGGACACGCTCCAGCACCTCAGTGTCATTCTTGCAGTGTGGAGCCCAGAACTGAACACAGTGCTTCAGATGCAGCCTCACCAGTGCAGAGTACAGGGGCACAACCACTTCCCTACTCTTACTGGCCACACCATTCCTGATGCAGCCCAGGATGTTTGTGACCTTCTTAGCCACGTGGCACATGTTGCCTCATGTTAAGTCAGCTGTAAACCAGCAACCCCAGGTCCTTTTCCCTTGAGCAGCTTTCCAGACACTGTTCCCCAAGCCTGTAGCATTACTTCGAATTGTTGCGAGCCAAGAGCAGGACCTGGCACTAAGCCTTGTTTAACCACAAACAACTGACCTCAGACTACAGATCCAACCTCTCCAGCTCACTCTATAGAGACTTCCTACTCTCGAGCACAAAAACACTCCCGTCAAGTTTGATGTTAGCTGCTATTGTGGGAGCACTCAATTACCTCATCTAGAACATTCAGGAAGATACTAAACAAGTGTGGCAACACAACTGAGCAATGGGGAGCACCACTGGTGACCAGCCACCACTTCGCAACTCTCTGGGCTTGGCCATCCAGCCAGGTTTTACCCAGCAAAGAGTACACATGTCTAAGTCAAGAACCAACAGCTTTTCTAGGAGGATGAAGTGGGAGGTGGGGTCAAAATCTTTACTGAAGTTTAGAGAGACAACACCCACACCATTTCCTCGTCTACCTTCACTGGGCAGCATGTTAAGGTTTCTCAGCAAGCTCAGAGTAAAAATCTTCTGCCTAATATCTAACATCAATCTCCCCGCTTCCAGTTGAAAATCATTCTCAATTGTACTGTTGCTACATGCCATTGCAAAGAGTCTCTCCCAGATTTTAGTTTAGGCTACCTTCAGATAATGGAAGGTGCTCAAATATCCCTCAGAGTGAAGAATTGTTTCCCAAAGACCAACAGAATCGACCCTCATTCATTTTAAAGCCGTTCCCCTTTACCCTATTGTACATGCCCTTGTCAATAGACCCTCCCTAGCTTTCCCATAGCCCACTAAAGTACTGGAATGTGCTCCAGAGGACTCCTCAGAGCCTTCATTTTTGTAAAGCCTCATCCAGATTGAATAACTAAACACCACCACTGTCTCAGGCTGTCCTCATGGAATAGGTGGTCCAGGCTTCTGATCACTTTCAGTGATGACACCCAGACACATGACATCCCTCTCTAATCTTTTCCTGATAAAGTCATTACCACTTATGAAAAATCCCTTCCCAGCAAGCCCGTAGTGCCTTTGAGTTAGTGGGAGG
>NW_009951766.1:6022-6396 GCF_000747805.2 Chaetura pelagica | reverse complement strand
CTCATGGATTCCAGGCTGGCATCCACCTCAGGCTCCAGCTGGGGACAGGGACACCAGGGGACAGTGACACTGGGGGGGATAGGAAGGGACTGGGGGGACAGGAAGGGACTGGGGGATGACAGGAAGGGACAATCCTCATGGAGTCCAGGCTGGCACTGACCTCAGGCTCTGGCTGGGGACAGGGGGACAGTGACATTTGGTGGGGACAGGGAGGGGACAGTCTGCACAAGTCCAGGCTGGCATTGATCTCAGCCTCCAACCTGGGGATGAGGGGTCGGTGGGGAGATGGTGACACTGGGGGGGACAGGAGGGGACAGAGGGAGTGAGGAGGGAGTGCAGGGGACAGGGAGGGAATGGGAGGGACTGGAGGGGAC
>NW_009951766.1:0-1637 GCF_000747805.2 Chaetura pelagica | reverse complement strand
GGGAAGGCCACAGCAGTGACACGTTGCAGGGACAGGGGCTGTTCCCTCCTCCAGAGGGCAGCCGAGCTCTGAGGGGACATTTGGGGACATCAGGAAGGGGGACAGGAAAGGATTAATGGGGGGGGGTAACGAGGAGGAGCTCCCACCGCAGTCGGACCCACCGTCAGGACGCGAAGGGCGACGATGAGCCCCGTGTGTTGGAGGAGGGGACCAGGACAGAGGTGGAGGAGGTGGCCACACCTGTGGGGACAGCGTGGGGACAATGTGGGGACCCCCTCATATATGTCCCAGTCGGCCACAACCCCCCCCCCTTGGGCTCACCTGTAGACGGTGGCTGTCGGGGATGTCACCTCCTCCTCGAGCTGCTGCAGCTGGAAGGGGTTGTGCTGGTAGGGACAGAGGGGACAAGGACATGGGTGGCAGCAGGGGACAGGCTGAGGTGGGTGGCAGGGACAGCAAGGGGAGGTGACACTGGTCCCTGGTCTGTAACCCCAGCCAGGAGGGTCCTGATGCCCCCCACGTTGGGCACCAACGTCCCCACGTTGGGCTATTTTTGCCCTACCCTGGTGTCAGGGCAGGGAGGTGACAGTTTGGGGAGGTGTCAGGGCAGGGAGGTGACAGCCTGGGGAGGTGTCAGGGCAGGGAGGTGACAGCCTGGGGAGGTGACAAGTGTCCCTCCTCACCTTGAAGAGCTCAACCAGCTGCTGACGTGTGGCCACCAGCCGCTCGAAGCGGTGGCCACCACGGGCAAAGGTGGCACAAGCCTCCTCCAGGGCTGGCAGCTCGTCCCCTTGCACTGTCCTGGGGACAGAAGGGAGAAGTTGGGGGACACTCCCAAGAGGGGACCTGTCTCCCCACCTCCCTCGTGTCCCCTTTTACCTGTCCCCCATGTGGAGGTCACAGTAGAAACCACCATCGGTGACCCGGGCGCTGCAGAAAGTGGCCCCGAAAAAGGTCTCGGCCACCACCCCCAGGACGTGGGCACTCGACTGCCAGAAGGCCTGAGGGGACATTGGGGACACACAGGGGGGGAAGGGGGTGGCCCTGGTTTGGGGACACCCCTTTTTGGTGCCCCCAATGTGTCCCCTCAGCCCCCCTGGACCCACCGCTCGTCCCTCCGGGGAGGAGAAGCCCAGGAGCTCCAGGTCGGTGTCACCTCCCAGGGGCTGCCCCAGGTCACACAGGGCCCCGTTCACACGGGCCACCAGAGCCACCTCTGGCAGGTCACCCCTGTGGGGACAGTGGGGGAGGGGGGGGGACAGTCTGTGGACCCCAGGGACAGCACAGGGACCTGAAAGACCCTATGGGGACAATGGGGACAGCACAGGGACCTTGTGGGGACAAGAGGGACAAGTATAGGGACAGAAAGGGACACCACAGGGACAAGGGGGACACCACAGGGACATTGTGGGGACAATGGGGACAACTACAGGGACAGAAAGGGACACCACAGGGACAAGGGGGACACCACAGGGACATTGTGGGGACAAGAGGAACAAGTATAGGGACAGAAAGGGACACCACAGGGACGAGGGGGACAGCACAGGGACATTGTGGGGACAATGGGGACAGCACAGGGACAAGGAGGACACCACAGGGACCCTATAGGGACAATGGGGACACCACAGGGACAATGG
>NW_009951765.1:1959-2637 GCF_000747805.2 Chaetura pelagica | reverse complement strand
CTCACCCAGCCCATCCTCTGCCCGGGCCAGGTGGGTGGCTGCAGGGTTGGGAGGACACTCAAGGGTGGTCGAGGACCACCCGGATGCAGGGGGTCTTGCTGTGCCCACCCTGCCCTCCCCGCAGCCTCCAGCTCCCACAGCCCTGGCCATCTTGGAGGAGGTGACCTCAGGGGAGAGTCGGCAGGACGTGGCCACCAAGCTGGTGAAGATCTTCTTGGGGCAAGGGCTGGCTGTGCCCCTCCTGGACTATCTCATCACCCACGAGCTGGCCAGGACCAGTAAGTGCCAGGGCTGGGGGCACCACCTGCCACCCCCCAGGCAGGGAACTGCGTTGCTAGGGTCCCCTCAGAACCTCATGGTGAAGCAGGATGGGGGCCACCCAAAGGGGAGGCAGGGAAGGTGCCACAGCTCCCTGGGGTGGGGCACACGGGGACATCACCCCATGCCCACCCTTCCATGGTCTCTGTGCTCTCCCAGTGGATCCCAACACCCTGTTCCGCTCCAACTCCTTGGCCTCCAAGTCCATGGAGCAGTTCATGAAGGTGAGCTTGGCAGAGGCCAGCACCCCGTGCTACCCCAGCAGGACACCTGGGGGACAGCCTTGGGGACGAAGACAGTGACTCCCCATCCCTTTTCAGGTGGTGGGGCTGCCCTGCCTGCACGGGGTCCTGAAGCCCG
>NW_009951765.1:1555-1914 GCF_000747805.2 Chaetura pelagica | reverse complement strand
CGGGGGCAGGCGAGTGTTGGGGGGGGGAAAGGGAGCCTGGAATGTCCCCTTCCCCAGCAGAAGAAGGTGCTGAGCCCGTGGGTCACCTCGGTGTGTCCCCCCCCCGCCCTGAGCCAGCAGTGTCCCCGCAGGAGGATCTCCCTCAAGGGGTCCCTGTCGGAGGCTCAGGTGCGGGAGAGCAGCCTGGAGCTGCTGAAGGGCTACCTGGGGGACACGGTGGATGCCATCGTGGGCTCGGCGGAGCAGTGTCCCCTCCTCATGAGGGTGGCCTTCAAGCAGCTCCGCAGGCGGGTGCAGGAGCGGTTCCCCTCGGCTCGGCACCAGGTTGGGGCAGGAGGAGGGGCTGGGGGTCCCACACC
>NW_009951765.1:0-428 GCF_000747805.2 Chaetura pelagica | reverse complement strand
GAGGGGTGGGGGCACTGGTGTGGGATAGGGACACTGGGGAGGGATGGGGACCCTTGGGGAGGGGTGGGGACCCTTGGGGACAGTGAGGAGGGATGGAGATTCCAAGGAGACCCTCCAGAAGGGACAGAGACTTCAGGGGGGGCTGCAGACACTAGGGAGAAATGGGGACCCAGGGGGATGGGGACGGCAGGGAGGGATGGAACCCCAGAAAGAGGAGAAGTCCCTAGGGATGAATGGGGAGCCCTGGGGAGGGATGGGAACCCCAGAAACGGGAGAAGACCCTGAGGAGGGGTGGAGATACGGGAGAGGGATGGGAATCCCAGGGAGGGATGGGGAAGCTGAGGAGGGCCAGGGACCCCAGGGAATGATGGGGACCCCAAGGGGGGCAGCACCATTCCTGTTCCCACGCCACAAGCCACGTGCTGGCT
>NW_009951764.1:7508-8741 GCF_000747805.2 Chaetura pelagica | reverse complement strand
CGTCCTACGGGCAGGGCCAGAGCAGTGAGTGCCTCTCTGGGGGGGCTGCTGAGCCCCCCTGGAGACCCCCCTGGGGATGGGGTGGGGGGCGGGGGGTCCCCAACTCGGTCCTGACTCGTTTCTCTACATTATGGGGCTTTCTGGGGCTGTTTCCTCCTCACAAACCCAAGAACTCCCTGAGTTCTCCATGTTCTGGGTCTTTCTGGGGTTATTTCATCCTCAGGACCCATTTTTGGGGGGCTCTTTGACCTCACAGACTCAAGAGGGGGGGGTGGGTTCCCCAACTTGTTCCTGCCTCATTTCTCTAGATTATGGGGCTTTCTGGGGCTGTTTCCTCCTCACAAACCCAAGACACGTTGAATTTTCCACGTTCTGGGTCTTTTTGGGGCTGTTTCATCCTCAAGGCCCCCCACACTCCCATTTTTGGGGGGCTCTTTGACCCCCATGTGGGTTTCCCCTCGTTCTGGTGTGATTTCTCCACATTCTGGGTCTTCTTGGGGCTGTTTCCTCCTCACAAACCCAAGACACGTGGGTTTTCTCCCTGAGTTCTCCATGTTTTGGGTGTTTTTGGGGTTATTTCATCCTCAGGACCCATTTTTGGGGGGCTCTTTGACCTCACAGACTCAAGAGGGGGGGGTGGGTTCCCCAACTTGTTCCTGCCTCATTTCTCTAGATTATGGGGCTTTCTGGGGCTGTTTCCTCCTCACAAACCCAAGACACGTTGAATTTTCCACGTTCTGGGTCTTTTTGGGGCTGTTTCATCCTCAAGGCCCCCCACACTCCCATTTTTGGGGGGCTCTTTGACCCCCATGTGGGTTTCCCCTCGTTCTGGTGTGATTTCTCCACATTCTGGGTCTTCTTGGGGCTGTTTCCTCCTCACAAACCCAAGACACGTGGGTTTTGTCCCTGAGTTTTCCATGTTCTGGGTCTTTTTGGGGCTGTTTCATCCTCAAGACCCCCCAAGCTCCCATTTTTGGGGGGCTCTTTCACCCCCATGTGGGTTCCCCAACTTGTTCCTGACTCGTTTCTCCACCTTATGGGTCTTTCTGGGGCTGTTTCCTCCTCAGAACCCCAAGACCTGGTGGGTTTTCTCCTTGAATTTTCCATGTTCTGGGTCTTTTTGGGGCCATTTCCCCTCATTTCCCAACTCCAAGGGGTGGGATCCCCCCATTTCCTCACTTTTGGGGTTCCCTGCCCCTCCTCTTTCCTGGGGCTGGATCAGAGGGTTCCCTG
>NW_009951764.1:5962-7184 GCF_000747805.2 Chaetura pelagica | reverse complement strand
GGGGGAGGGGCCAAAAAGGGGGATTTGGGGTTTTTGGGGCTAAATGGTCCCGTTTTGGGGCTGAATTGTCCCATTTTGGGGCTTTCTGAGAGGGTGGTTTTACCTTTTTGGGTAAAAAGGTAATTTTTGGGGTGGTTTTACCTTTTTCAATGGGTTTGTAGGTGTTTGTGGGCAGTGATGATAGAAAGGAGCAGCTCTGGAGCAGAGGGGGAGGGGCCAGACACAGAGCGACGCTTTGGTGCGAAAAAGGGCGATTTTGGGTTTTTGGGGCTAAACTGCCCATTTTTCCTGACTCGTTTCTCTACATTATGGGGCTTTCTGGGGCTGTTTCCTCCTCACAAACCCAAGAACTCCCTGAGTTCTCCATGTTCTGGGTCTTTCTGGGGTTATTTCATCCTCAGGACCCATTTTTGGGGGGCTCTTTGACCTCACAGACTCAAGAGGGGGGGGTGGGTTCCCCAACTTGTTCCTGCCTCATTTCTCTAGATTATGGGGCTTTCTGGGGCTGTTTCCTCCTCACAAACCCAAGAACTCCCTGAGTTCTCCATGTTCTGGGTCTTTCTGGGGTTATTTCATCCTCAGGACCCATTTTTGGGGGGCTCTTTGACCTCACAGACTCAAGAGGGGGGGGTGGGTTCCCCAACTTGTTCCTGCCTCATTTCTCTAGATTATGGGGCTTTCTGGGGCTGTTTCCTCCTCACAAACCCAAGACACGTTGAATTTTCCACGTTCTGGGTCTTTTTGGGGCTGTTTCATCCTCAAGGCCCCCCACACTCCCATTTTTGGGGGGCTCTTTGACCCCCATGTGGGTTTCCCCTCGTTCTGGTGTGATTTCTCCACATTATGGGTCTTTCTGGGGCTGTTTCCTCCTCACAAACCCAAGACACGTGGGTTTTGTCCCTGAGTTTTCCATGTTCTGGGTCTTTTTGGGGCTGTTTCATCCTCAAGACCCCCCAAGCTCCCATTTTTGGGGGGCTCTTTCACCCCCATGTGGGTTCCCCAACTTGTTCCTGACTCGTTTCTCCACCTTATGGGTCTTTCTGGGGCTGTTTCCTCCTCAGAACCCCAAGACCTGGTGGGTTTTCTCCTTCAATTTTCCATGTTCTGGGTCTTTTTGGGGCCATTTCCCCTCATTTCCCAACTCCAAGGGGTGGGATCCCCCCATTTCCTCACTTTTGGGGTTCCCTGCCCCTCCTCTTTCCTGGGGCTGGATCAGGGGGTT
>NW_009951764.1:2554-3462 GCF_000747805.2 Chaetura pelagica | reverse complement strand
GGAGGCCGAGGAGGAAACATGGGGTAGGTGCCCCCAGCGAGGGGATTTTGGGGCTAATCCGGGGGGTTTTGGGCAAGACCACACCCCGACCCACCCCGGCGGGGCGTGTGGGTTTGAAGGGGGTGGGAAAAACCCACCTAAAAATGAAGGGTTTTTGGAGGCAAAAAAAGCGGCTCCTCGATGTTTTAACAGGAGTGGTAAGAAACACACCCCCCCCTCCCCCCAGGCAATGAAATGGGGGGGAAAAGGTGGTTTTTGGGTCAAAAAGTGGAAAAGAAGGTGGTTTGTCAAGTTGGAGCTCTGGTCACGGTTTGGGGCGTGTGCCCCGGGTTGGAAAAAGTGGTTAAAAAAGGGAAAAAAACCACAATATTTCTCTATTTTTAAAGGAAACGGTTTTGAGGTCACTGCAGAAACAAAAGTGATGGTTTTTGGGGTTAAAAAATGGGAACAAAACCAAAAAGCGCCGGTTTTGGAGGTTGTGCTGGTGTGAAGTGTCTGGTGGGGCAGGAAATGCCCCAAAAAAAGGAGTGAAAAACGGTGAAAAGAGTTTAAAAAAACGACTTTAAAAAGCAGGAGGTTTTGGGTTTGTCGCTTGTGTCGCCCCAGAGAAAAAAAACCAGAAGGGTTTTTGGGTTGAAAAAGCCGCTTTTTGGGGCGGTTGGTTGAGGTGAGTTGGTGCTGCTTGGTGTTTTTTTGGGGGTGGGGGGGTTGGTTTGTGTGTCTGTTTGTGCCTTTAACAAACTCTGCCTTTTGTGCTGCAGGTGTGAAAGCAGAGGAGCTTTGCTCGGCTCAGTTTTTGGGTTAAAAAAAGGCAGAAAAGGGTGAAAAGCTCAAAAAAACCGCACTTTAAAGCTGAAAAAAATACTAAAAAGCCACTTTTTTTGAGTGTTTTCCTCCCAAAAAGTTGG
>NW_009951764.1:1414-2355 GCF_000747805.2 Chaetura pelagica | reverse complement strand
CCCCCCGTTGGTTTGAGGCAGGGGATTTAAAAATCCTGATTATCTTCTTAATTTATCTCCTCAGCGGTGGTGAGCGTGGTGGCTTCAATAAATTTGGTGGTAAGTGCCAAGAGTTGCAGATTTGAACCCAAAACGTCAACGATTTACGCACAAATTTCCGTTTTTTTTTCTCTTTTCGTTTCATTTTCGTGGGTTTTTTTTGTTGTTTTTTTTCTGTTCGTTTCTTTCCGTTTCTTTTCGTTTCTTTGTCGGTTTTGAACCCGTTTTCTCCCCGAGTTTTTCCATCTTGGGGAGGTGAATTTTTGGGGTGAAAACCCCTGGAAATGGTCAAAAACCAAAGCGGCGACGTCAGGGTTTGTGTGTGGAAAATGAGGTGGTTTTTTTGGGGCAAAACGGAGGCAAAAAAGGACCCAGGTGGAAAAAAAACCATGGAAAGACTCTTGGCAAAAACAAAACAGCAACGTTGGTGGTTTTTTGGTGGGGGTTTTGGGGTGAAAAGGTTGGTTTTTTGGCAAAAGTTGCATGTTGGTTTTGGAGGAAAAAAAAACGAAACTCGAAGGTTTTTTTGGTGGTTGAAAAATGGGGCAAAAAATGAAAGATTTGGGGTCTTTGTGGTGAAGGCGCCGTGACCGGAGCTGGATGGTGGAAAAGGTGCAAAAAATGGTCCAAAGGTGCAAAAAAAAAGCAGTTTTTGTCCCCAAAATGGGGGAGGTTGAGGTTGAGCTGCAGTGAACCGACCAAAACCGGAATGAGCCGACCCTGCTGGTGCTTTGGGGCTGGTTTTTGGGGAGAAAAAAGCCTGGTTTGGGTCACTGGAAAGAACCGAAAGGATGTGAACTGGTTGGGCCTCGATTTTGGGGTGAAAAGCCTGGAATTTGGGGGTGGGGGGAGGGGGGGGAACCGGCCCCACCTCTGGGGGGCGAGAGACGGAAACGGGAGCG
>NW_009951764.1:0-728 GCF_000747805.2 Chaetura pelagica | reverse complement strand
GCTGCTAATGAGGGGTTGGGCTCATTGGGTTAATGAGGGGGATGGAGCTAACGAGGGGGATGGGGGGAAAGGGGCTAATGAGGGTTGTTAATGAGGCTGCTAATGGGGTTAAGGAGGACAGGAGGTCAATGAGAGGCCAGAGGGTTAATGAGGGCTAATTAAGGCAGGGCCTAACGAGCTCCTCCCCCCCCAGGTGAGCAGGATAACTCGGACAACAACACGATCTTCGTGCAGGGGTTGGGGGAGAACGTGACCATCGAGTCTGTGGCTGATTATTTCAAGCAGATCGGGATCATCAAGGTCAGGGCGTGGCCTGGGTGTGGCCTTGGCATGTTCTTAGCATGTTCTTAGCATGTTCTGCCCTGTCCTTGGCATGTCCTGCCCTGTCCTTGGCGTGTCTTCAAGTGTTTTGTCCCCAGGTTTGAACCTGTGGCTTGAGGGGTCAGAGCAGCTGCACCATGAAATTGTCCTTAGCATGTCCTTGGCATGTCCTGGCGTGTCCTTAGCATGTTCTGCCCTGTCCTTGGTGTGTTCTGCCCTGTCCTTGGCATGTCCTCAAGTGTTTGTCCCCAGGTTTGAACCTGTGGCTTGAGGGGACGGGGCGGCTGCACCATGAAATTGCCCTTAGCATGTTCTTGGCATGTCCTTGGCATGTTCTTGGCATGTCCTTGGCATGTTCTCCACACCTGTCCCCACATTTCAACCCCACTGTGGGGCCTCCCCTCCCC
>NW_009951763.1:0-481 GCF_000747805.2 Chaetura pelagica | reverse complement strand
AAGTGCAAGACCCAGCACTTGGCCTTGGTGAGCCTCATACAATTGGCTCCATGGATCAATGGATCCAGCCTTTCAGGTCCCTCTGCAGAGCCTCCTACCCTCAGGCAGATCAACACTCCTGCCCTACTTGGTGTCATGTGCAAACTGACTGAGGGTGCCCTCAGTCCCCTCCTCTAGGTTGTTGATATGGATTGCTGATTATGATCAACAGTAACAAGTCTGAAAAGCCTTTTAATTCAACCTAGACAATAAAGAAACATGCCCTGTATTTTGGATCAACAGCATTCTGAACCAAAGTAAATAATCAAAAGACCCTTGTTGCTAAATTACTACAGGGAACTCCACATGCTGGGTGAATTTCACAGCAGCTGTGGTTCACTCAGAGCTGCAGGATGTTCTAGGAGGCTCTGTTACCTGTGTGATTTTATGTTGGCTCTTGCAGCCATTCACCCCTTTACTGAGGAACACCAATATCACATAA
>NW_009951762.1:0-577 GCF_000747805.2 Chaetura pelagica | reverse complement strand
TGGGCTTGTGTGAGGCCCTTGACGTGGTCCCCCAAAACATCCTTCTCTCTAAACGAGAGAGAGAGGTGGATTTGATGTGTGGGCTGCTCAGTGGATGAGGAATGGATTAGCTGGTCAGACCCAGAGGCTCAGTGTCCAGATGGAGATGGTGACAAGTGTCCCTCAGGGGTCCGTACTGGGACCAGTCCTGTTTAATATCTGTATCAATGACACAGAGAGCTGAGTGGTGCAAGTGACATGGCTGGGGGACAGGATGCCATGCAGAGCAGCTAATTTGGGTTCCTGGACAGCCAAGGACTCAGAGCAAGTGTTAGAAACTTTTATGATGGATCAAGAGGAAACAAAGCAGGTTCGTGTCTCAGTTGTAGCGACACAAGTGCAAACATCTTTGCAGGAAAAAAATCATGGATGACAATAACAACAGCAGTAGTGATAAAAATAAATAAATAAATAAATAAATTTAAAAACACAACAAAAAAACCTAACAGAACAGGATAACAAACAAATGTACAAAACGAAAAAGAAATAAACAAACAAACAAAATCTGTGCAATGACATGAAGTGGAGTCATTTGTGG
>NW_009951761.1:0-642 GCF_000747805.2 Chaetura pelagica | reverse complement strand
ACATAGTTTTGCATATGTCTAAGGATGGAAAATCCACAATCCCTGGGCAACCTGTACCAGTGTTTGATCAGTCTCACAGCAAAGAGGTTTTTTATGCTTAATCTGAATTTTTTCTGTAATTTAATTTTTGCCCGTTGCCTCACATCCTGAAATATCTCCTGCCCACTCTAGTTCCAATGTTTAGATGGAAGCTTGTCTTTATAGGTCTATTTCACAAATTGTTGTTCATGGTCATGTCCTCTATCCATCAAACCTTCAGTTAGCAGCAAGATGCTGTGTTTCAATGGTGTCTTATATGACATTCCTTGACTGGCCACTGAGAAGTGTCCCAAGTAATTTTTGACAGGAAGGTGTTAAAGTAGCAGTAGGAATTACATCCCTGACAAACCAGCCAAGTAAAAGCGGTTCTACAGCAGCTACAGTAGCATTAACAATTCCTATTGATTCTCAAGTGCTAAAACTCCCCCAGATCTCCCATTTTAAGCCAAATACAGTGCTTGAATTTGACAGCTCTCTCATGTCCTAACTTGCAGTTCATTTGCCTTCCTGCTCAAGGCAAACCTCCTGCAGCTCCAATGGCAGCACAACTTCCCAGTTCATCCATTGCCTTTCTTAAGAGAGAATTTTTCAGCCACTCCAGAG
>NW_009951760.1:2808-3875 GCF_000747805.2 Chaetura pelagica | reverse complement strand
TTTATACTGTTTTATACTGGTTTATACTGGTATGCACCAGGCCCTGCTGGCAGGGTGTTCTGTGGGCGCTGTAGTGGTTTATACTGGTCTGTACTGGTCAGTACTGCCTTATACTGCCTTATACTGGTCTCTACTGGTTTATACTGGGCCTTACTGGTTTGTACTGGTGCACACCAGGTGCTGGTGGAAGAGCATGAGGTGCTGGCAGGGGGTTCTGTGAGCACTGTACTGGTTTATACTGGTCTGTACTGGTTTATACTACCTTATACTGGTGTGTACTGGTTCATACTGGTTTATACTGGTCTGTACTGGTATGTACTAGGTCCTGGTGGAAGAGCACGTGGTGCTGGCAGGGGAGGGCAGGGGGTTCTGTGGGCCCTGTACTGGTTTATACTGGTCTGTACTAGTCAATACTGGTTTATACTGCCTTATACTGGTCCGTACTGGTTCATACTGGTCCTTACTGGTTTATACTGGTGCACACCAGGTGCTGGTGGAAGAGCACGAGGTGCTGGCAGGGGAGGGCAGGGGGTTCTGTGAGCCCTGTACTGGTTTATACTGGTCTGTACTAGTCAATACTGGTTTATACTGCCTTATACTGGTCCGTACTGGTTCATACTGGTCCTTACTGGTTTATACTGGTGCACACCAGGTGCTGGTGGAAGAGCACGAGGTGCTGGCAGGGGAGGGCAGGGGGTTCTGTGAGCCCTGTACTGGTTTATACTGGTCTGTACTAGTCAATACTGGTTTATACTGCCTTATACTGGTCCGTACTGGTTCATACTGGTCCTTACTGGTTTATACTGGTGCACACCAGGTGCTGGTGGAAGAGCACGAGGTGCTGGCAGGGGAGGGCAGGGGGTTCTGTGAGCCCTGTACTGGTTTATACTGGTCTGTACTAGTTTCTACTGATTCAGAGCAGCTTATACTGGTGCGTACTGGTTCATACTGGTTTATACTGGTCTGCACTGGTACGTACCAGGTCCTGGTGGAACAGCACGTGGTGCTGGCAGGGGAGGGCAGGGGTTCTGTGGGCCCTGTACGGTTTATACTTGGTCTGTACTAGT
>NW_009951760.1:0-2112 GCF_000747805.2 Chaetura pelagica | reverse complement strand
CCAGGCCCCGGATCCACTTCCCGTGCGGGGGGCGGCTGCGCTCCTGGGGGGGGGGTGTGTGTTAATTAACACCCTAATTAGCGCCACTAATTAACGTCCCCCCGCTAATTAACCCCCCAATTAACCTCCCAATAATCAACACCCCCAATAATCATAACTATTAATGAGTTATTAGCAGTAATTAATGGGTTTAATAAGTAATTAAGAGGAATTAATGAGAAGTTGAAGGGGTTATTAATAATTAATGAGCTATTAGTGATTAATTAATGACAGAAGACCGATGGCTTAAGACTGGGAGAATATTAATGAGTCATTAGCACTAATTGGTGAATTAAGTAAGCAACTAGAAACTATTAATGAGGCATTAGTGGGGTAATTAAGACATTATTAGTCATTAATGAGCTATTAATGATCAATTAAGGGTTCAACATGGATGATTTAAGGCTGGTGCGGGGTTATTGATGAGTCATTAATACTGATTAATGAAACTAATAAGTCATTATGGGTTATTACTGAGGTATTAATGCAGCTAATGAAGGTGTTATTAGTGATTAATGAGCCAATATTGGCTAACTAATAACACAAGGCCAATATTTGAGGTTGGTAGGGGTATTAATGAATCATTAGCAGTAATTAACAAGGCTACTAAGTAATTAGGGGCCATTAATAAGGGTGTAATGGGGCTAAAGAGCAGATTATTAGTGATTAATGAGCTATTAGTATTTAATTAATGACACAAGATGGATGAGTTAAGGCTGGCCTGAGTATTAATTACTCATTAGCACTAATTAATGGGGCAAAAGGTAATTAGGGGCTATTAATGAGGTACTAATGGCGCTAACAAATGGGCTATTAGTGATTAATACCCTAGTAATGACTAATTAATCATACCCAGTTGATTATTTAAGACTGAGAGGATTGTTAATAAACCATTAGCAATAATTAATAAGGTTAATAAGTAATAAAAGGATATTAATAAGGTGCTAATAGTACCAATGAAGCACTTATTAGTAAGTAATCAGCTACTAATGACTAATTAATGATACCAGATACATGATTTAAAGCTGGTCAGTGGAATTAATGAGTCATTATCACTAATTAATGGGGTTAATAAGTAATCAGGGGATACTAATGAGACATTAATGGGACTAATGAAGGGAATATCAGCAATTTATCAGCTATTAGTGACTAATTAATGACCCAGCATGGGAATTTAAGGTTGGTGGGGATATTAAGGAAGCATTAACGCTTATTAATGGAACTAATAAAAAATTAGGAGTTATTAATAAGGGTCTAATGAGCCTGATAAACGGCCTATTAGTGATTAATAAGGTATTGTACTTAATTAATGATACAGGATTTAAGGCTCGGGGGCCTATTAATGACTCATTAGCACCAATTAACAGGTTTAATAGGTAAATAGGGGCTAATAACGAGGTGCTAATGGCACTAATGAAGAGCTTATTAGTGACTAATAAGCTAGTAATGACTAATTAATGACATCGGGTGGATGCTTTAAGGCTGGGAGGACTAGTAATAACTCATTAGCACTAATTATTCGGGTTAATAAAAAATTAGGAGCTATTAATAAGGGTCTAATGGGGCTAATGAAGCAGCTATTAGTGATTAATGAGCTATTAGTGATTAATTAATGACAGCAGGTGGATGATTTAAGGCTGGCAGGACTATTAATAACTCATTAGCACTAATTAATCGGGTTAAGAAGTAATTAGGAGCCATTAATAAGGGTCTAATGGGACTAATGCAAGAGTTACTAATGATTAATGAACTATTAGTGATTAATTAATGACACCAGGTGGATGATTTAAGGCTGGGAGGACTATTAATAACTCATTAGCACTAATTAATTGGGTTAATAGGTAATTAGGAGCCATTAATAAGGGTCTAGTGGGGCTAATGAAGGGTTTATTAGTGATTCATGAGCTATTAATGACTAATTAATGACACTGATGGATGATTTAAGGCTCGGAGGGCTATTAATGGCTGATTAGCACTCATTAATGGGGTTAATAAGTAAATAGAAACTATTAATAAAGGCCTAATGGGGGTAATAAAGGGGTTATTAGTGATTAATGAGCTATTAGTGATTAA
>NW_009951759.1:0-211 GCF_000747805.2 Chaetura pelagica | reverse complement strand
GGGAGAGAAAAAAAAAATGCAACGCATTCCTGGTTGTTTGCAGAAAATTTACAGCTGAGCAATAAAAGTTTACGACTGAATCACAAGTTGGATTGGCCACAGGAAGTCATGTGGACTCCATCCATGAACGTGAACTTTTTATTGTGGTTTCTCTTATGACTCTTTCGCAGTAGTCTTGCCTTTAACAGTCCAAGCAGTGCCAGGGGTAGGA
>NW_009951758.1:0-566 GCF_000747805.2 Chaetura pelagica | reverse complement strand
TGTCCCTGTCAAGGTAGATGTAACTCCTGTTATATGTCCTGTTATAACTGTAGGAATTCTTTCCTTACAGTTAAGGAAGGAGTTTTAGTACAGGTCTTGAAGATGTGTATGGGCTCAAGGGTATAGAGACCATAGTGGGGTAAGGCCACTATTTCATAATGCTGTAAACCTGGTTTTGGATGGGTTCTTTATCTTCAGGTTGTGCCACTGTAACCTCCAATATGGGCTGAGGCTTCACTATAATGTCTCTGCAGTAAAGCACCAGGCCCTACCTTCAGTAGATGTTTTTGGAGAGCAATGCCATGCCCTCTGCCTTTCCAGATGCACTCGTGGCATGGTCTGGAAGCTGTGCCATTTCTCTCCTGTGGATGTCTCATGTAATTATGCTGCTTAGCTCTGTCCTATCCCCTTTCTAGTCATGCCTAACTAAACCTGCAGGTGTTGTGGGTGCACTTACCTTTGAAAACTGGACCCCTTGAATCCAGCCTGAGTGCTGTGCCAGATACTGCACCTATGGGCATAGGACATTAAATGTTTAGATCTACAGATTGGAAACAGGTGAGGGA
>NW_009951757.1:0-2868 GCF_000747805.2 Chaetura pelagica | reverse complement strand
AAATGTAGCGTTGATTTTGCATTCTAGTGTTGGAAACATAATGTCGGGTTTGGTTTATATATAAATGTATCCTAGTGTTAGAAATATATAGTTTGTTTGAGATAAGTGAGATATCTGCACATTCTAAGGACACCAGGAGTGTTTTACGGCCCAAGAAACTGAGGGAGTGAATTGGGCTCCATCTGGGGATCCAAACATGGAGAAGGATTTATGGCCCAAGATAAGACCAAACAAAGCCACTTCTATCTTGCTGCTCAGGGCAGGATGACACCAGTAGATTTGTTAATTGGGAAGACAGCCAAGGGGGCAAGAAAGGTCACAAATTTACCTTAAAAGGCAAAAAGTAAACTGCTAGAATGGAATGTGTAAACAGGGGTGGGAAACTTATAGGATGATTTGAAGCGTCAGATAGGCTGTGAACCCTGGAGTACCCAGCCAGTGGGGAAAGAGGGGAGGGAACTTTGCATCGGGAATAGGGAATATAAACTGTTATTCACCTTACTATGGGTGTGCCTACTTGTTTAGGTCACCCATTCTTGCAAGAATGTAAATAAACTGTGCTTCGCTGAAGGATCTGTGTGGGCCTGTTAATTGGTGTGACAAACATTTCTCACAAACCCACACAATAAATTCTAATAAATGTATTTCTTTTCTAATCTGTTTTGGTCTGATACAACAGGTAGATAACATTCACTGGATAATAATAAAACATGAAAACATTCAGGTTGGAAAGACTCTCAGAAGGCTACTTTCTCCAACTTCCTGCTCAAAGCATGGTCAACAATTAATTCAAACCAGGTCACACAGTTTTTTGCCCAATCAGTTCTGAAAAACTCAAATAATTAAGATATCATAACTTCTCTAGACCCCTGCTCTAGTGCTTATCCTCACAATTAAACATTTTGCTTTATATCCAGATGGATTATCAGGGACCTCTCCTGACCTACACAGCCTTTCAAAGACAATAAAGAACATCTTCACAATGAAATTGGCCAGCTGGTTTGAGCCAGGATGAAGCCACTTTTTCTTTTACTGATTTTTTTTCCTTCAGTAAGCTCTCTTTTAACTAGTAGCAAGTGTTCCAGCTAGTGGATTGATAACACTGGAATGTTTACGTTATTGCCAGGACTCCAAGGTCACATCTTTGCTCTGCCGGCTCAGACACTACGGGGAGATCTATGACCTCCCCATAGGAGGCTGAATTAAACAGACAGCAAAATTGGCCAGAGATATTCCATTCCATATATCTATGTAAGCTCAGAGGAAGGTCAGAGATCACAGAAGACAACTTCCTTCCTGCTTCTTTTTCCCTTTTCTTCTGTCCATGGCCAGCATCCAGGGAGGACTCCATCCATCCATCACCATTGACCCCTAGGCTCGTGCATTCCTAACTCTCATAACCCACAGCTCCTGTCTGCTCTGCTGCTCTCTCTGGCAGTGGCCTGGGACTTTTTTGGGACTGTTCACAGCTAAGGAGAGTGCTGTGGGAATTACTGGGGGTGGGGGGAAGCAAGAGGCTTTTGCACACTCCTGAACATATTTGTGCATATATTCTTTTATCATTAGTGTTTAATTAAAGCTGTCTTGTTTGTTTTTCAATCCAGAGACTCTCTCTCCCTCATTCTCTCCTTTCCTACCTGGATGGGAGGGGGAGGGGATTGAGAGCATTGTTGTTTCTGGTTTAATTACTGATCCTGAGTCAAACCGTGACACCTTATTACCATGTTCCAGTACTTAAAGAGTGGCTACCAAGAAGATGGAGACTCCCTGTTTACAAGGAGTCACAAGGAAAAGACAAGGGGTAATGGGCGCAAGTTGCTCCTGGGGAGATTCTGACTTGACACAAGAGGTAAATTTTCCACTATGAGGACAGTCAAACATTGGAATAGTCTCCCAAGGGAAGTGGTAGATTCCCTCACATTGGATAGTTTTAAGACTCAACTTGACAGGGTGCTGAGCCATCTCATATAAACGATAGTAGTACCTAGAAAGGTTGGACCAGATGATCCTTGAGGTCCCTTCCAACCTGACGTTCTAAGAGTTTATGATTTTCCTTGTTTATTCTTTTGCTGATAATGCAACAGCAGAAGTTCTCATTTCCCTTTGTGTTATTTGCAAATCTCAATTTGAGTTGAGCTTTGACTTTACTAATACCATCCCTGCATGCCTAGGCAATGCTTCTAAATTCCTCTTTTGCAGACTGCCCTTGCTTCCACCTCCTGTGCATATGCTTTTTCACTGGACCTCAGTTATGATCTCCCTGATTAGCCAAGCTGGCCTACTTGGTTTCCTGAGTATCAGGATAGACAATTCATGTACTTGGAGGAGGGTGTCCTTAAAGACCTGGCAGCTCTTTGGAGTTCCTTTGCCCTTCAAAGCCATCTCTCTGTCACCGTTTGACTCAGGTTCGACAACAATGCTCTCGATCCCCTCCCTCTCCCACTCAGGTAGGGAAGGAGAGAGAGAAAAAGAGAGAGACTTGGCTGGATTGAAAACTAAACTACACAGCTTTAACTAGACACTAATGAATTATATAAGAAAACATATATACAATTATATACAAATATGTTCAAGTATGAGCAAAATCCTTTAGCTTCCCCCCACCCCCAGCAACTCCCACAGCACTCCCCTGATCTGGGACAGTCCCGAGGAATTCCGGAGCTGCTGCTGGAGAAAGCGGAGAGTGATGAGGGTCAGGAGAGCTCGAGCCTAAGGGTCGACAATGGTGAATGGATGGAGTCCTCCCCAGACGCCGGCCATGGACGTAAGAGAAAGAGGAGAAAAAAGAACGAAGGAAGTTTTCCTCTCTGATCTCCGACCTTCCCCCGAGCCTACATAGAGCTCGAGCTCTCCTGACCCTCATCACTC